>NC_043013.1:58399225-58451725 GCF_006345805.1 Octopus sinensis
TTTTGTTTTGATTCTTTTAGAGGTATCACACAAAATTATTCTTTCCTTTGTTTCATTTTAAGCTTCTGTTTTCAGAAAATCTTTTTCCATTCAACGAATAAATGATGTCACAATTGCATTTTCATCTCATTTTATTGAATCATTAAACTTTACTCCAGCCAGAACTTGCGGAACTCTATCATCTTTTATATCTCACAGTCAAAAGCAGTTAATTTGATTGGCCACAATATTGATGTAGCAATTGTTACTTTGAGAATCCCTCTTGAAGGATTCAATAAAGACACTAAATGTATTCGTTCTGTTCCCGAGAAAAATGTCGCACTAATAAAATTGTAGAGCATTTTACATAATCCAGTCAATCACTGAGTCTTTTCGTTTTATATTAGAATAGTTACTCTCAGTGAAAAAAATTTCTACATATCGAAATAGCGCACGTGGCACTGAATGATAATACTAAATACTGTAGTAACTAAGACTTCTTTTTTTTTATGAACAACACGTACATATTGGAAATCCAAACAGGTGTGGTTTTTCAATGTAAAAAGACGTGAAGCTGTGGTCGTAGGTTTAAAACCCCACAGATAATTTGAGGAATATTCTGAAAAACGATTCTACCAGCTCGCTGACTTTATTATTGGCTAATACTTTCTTTCAACGACCCCGAGTCGGGCAAAATGGATGTCAGGGATATTTGAACTTAGTGTTTTAAACAAGCAGAAGAAATAAGTCATAGTATGTTTTCTGATGCGATTCGAAGGCGAATTTGATGTGAAAAGAATTAGAAATTAGAGACTCGGAAAAAATAGAAAAGTTAATTCTCATGGACATTGAAATGCCGCTGCCAATTAGTGAATATTAGTTTCAAATTTTTGCACAAGGTCAGCTATTTCGGGTGAGAGATTACATCGATCCCACTCTTTACTTATTCTATCGACCCTGGAAGCATAAAAGGAAAAGTCGAACCCAGAGCGTAAAGATGGACTAAATACCGCGACGTATTTTGCCCGGCGTGCGAACAGTTCTGCCAGCTCTTTCTAATCGATCCGACAATATGGCGCATACTACTTTTACGAACACTACTACTACTACTACTACTACTACTACTACTACTACTACTACAGACAACACTACTACTGCAAATATAACTACTACAACTACCACTGTCACAACTACCACCACCACTACTTATCCAACTACGACCACTACTACTACAACCATAACTACCACCACTACTACCATCTTACCTACCACTGTCTCTGCTACTACTTACACCAAAGTACCGCAAATGCCACCACCACTATGATTATCAGTGATACTACTACTAGTGCTACTACCGTTTCTACTCCGACTCCATATTATCCAGTACTTATTCGTTAAGATGTTCCATTTCAGTCCTGGCTGAATCCATGTTAACCAGCCGAATAAAGGAAGATGCATTTCGGTCTCCGATATTTCCCAATTCTATCAATACAGTCCTGCATTACATTTATTCCTCTATCGTTATATAACAAGCATCACATTATTGCATCGGTACGAAACAGATGAAAAATTTTCTGCTGAAACCATTTAATCCTTCAGTCGGATCCTTTTGCGCAGAACTAGGAAGACGTTACAGACTTTCACAGCCATATTAGACAATCCCATAAACAAACAGCATCAATAAAATTTGACCAACGTACGTATTATATGATGTTTCATGGATTTTCACCAAAATATCAGTTTTTGAGCGACATTAGATGTTCCTTATAAGCCAAAAATCAAGTGCTTTCTTTCTCTTGCCTGACCTGTCTGGAAGTTCCTTCAAATTATGAATGCACTGCAGTACCTTTTCATTCTAATCCGTATAAAAACATTATTTGACCCACAAAACTACCCATTCCAGCTTAAACAAATGGTTCAGAACTTATTTCAGAATTACATGATTAGACTTATAAAGAAGCATCACCATTTTTTCCGAAACCATTTGGAGACGTGTTAGCTGTGGAAACGAATTGCAAAATATATCACAAATATTATTTCAGTCTTCATATGTTATTATGCAAACAAAAGTAAACCGCACTAACACAAAAACAAAAGAAAATCGTAATATTCAATGTGAGACAATTGTCCAGATATTCGAAAAATTTGATTGAAGAGAAAAATGAGGAAACATAATTTAAACATATTTTACAATCATCTTCTGAGAATTTACGATAATCTTAAGCTATGGATCAGTTTGATTTATTTATAGGATTAACGTGCCAAAAAAATGAAAGTCTTCCAGTCCAAATAAGAATCAGATAACGTATTCATACACGCATATATATACGCACATGCATGTACATATATATATATATATATATATATATGTCTGTGTGTGTGTGTGTGTGTGTGTGTGTGTGTGTGTGTGTGTGTGTGTGTGCGTGTAATTATGTCGTCATGTATAGCGCTTATATAATTATGTACATACATGCATATGTATGTTGAATATGGTTTCTGATAAACATATATGTGTGTGTGTGAGAGAGAGAGAGGGAGAGAGAGAGAGAGAGAAAATAAGAGAAGAGAGGGAGTTGGTGGAGATACTATGAAATATTAATTTGAATGCAGTCTCTCTGACTGAGTGCGTTGAGATAAGATGGGAGAAATGCGCCGAAGAAGGCTAGAAGCAAGAATTGTTTAGATAACTAATGTGAATAAGAGACATTTGCAGCTGTTTGTGAAACGAAGATGAAACAACGTTTTAAGGATTAACTATGAAAATAACAAAAGAGAACACAATAAGAAAGAAAGAAAGAGATTGGAAAGTGAGAGGGAAAATGCGAGAATAAATACGTGAGTGTACATGTGGTTGTGTATGTGCGTGTGCCTGTATGCATGTGTATGTGTGTGTGTGTGTGTGAGAAATATATATTTGAGAGGGTGAGTTATAAAAGGGAGACTGAGGAACACAAGAGAAGGAGGAGGAGATGTACGGAAATGAGTTACAGATTTACACAGGAGGAGCGTGACATAAAAGAGTAGGGAGAGAGAGAGAGAGAGAGAGAGAGAGAAAGACTTGGAAAGAAGAGCAATAGGGAAAAGGGTAGAGTAATATACAAAAGATGGTTATATGTGAACGTAAATTTATGTATATATATATATATATATATATACATACATATATATTAGGGAGGGAAAGAAAGAAAGAAAAGGGAGATAGGAATATTTTGTATTCTATTTTATGTGTTTCGTGCTGTGAACTTTTATTTTACTTCAAGGTTACTTTTTCTTAGAAGTTACGGCGATAAAAGGAACTTTCATGTCGTGCATTTATTTGGAATTCTAAGTTTATCGCAAAGAAGATGCAAAATTCTATTTGTTGGCGAATAAATTATATTCATTTATTTCATTTGATATTATTTGCTGTTGCTGTTCTTTTTTTATTTTCCTTTAATCCATTTAATACAAGTAAACGAGGTACAGAATGTTAATTCATCCCTCAGAATTACCGAAGCAGAATGTAGTGTGTTATTGTTTTCGTAGTTGCTGTTGTTGTTGTTGATGCTTTTATTACCTAATTCTAATCCAACCTTCCCCTATCATCAAAGATAGACCCGCCATAATCATGCAGCTATTTGTGTTGTTCTTCCCCTACAGAAAGTCGATGGACTATTCAACGCACATTTTTTCTCTTAATACAAAAAAGCGTATTTGACTGCTATTTCTAGAAGATCAAGTCCAATATATAATCTTCCTTGTAGGTCATCATCATGTTCATTCTGGAAATGACAGATTGTTCGTTACAAACGACATCCTTTTACAGTTCTATATTTAAGAGATGAATTATGTACATTATTTACATTCGAACATCGAAAATTACCTTAGGAATGAGAACCCAGGTTCGAAATTTCCCCAAGACACCTGAAAATGGCTGGAGGGTATAACAGCCGAAATGCTGTGTTAACAACAAACTAGATGAGGACAAATATTCGTCGAATATAAGTAATGTAAATAAGGCATTATTTTACTTCGAATATTTTACTCTTGTCGATGATGTTATTCAATAAGTGGTCAGCGCATGCCATCAAAGGGATACTTGGGTACAAATATACGAAACCCAATACGCCCATCATGACTACCCGTCTGATAAGAGTACAACAGGCACGTTCATTACAAACATATGTGCGCTACACGGTGATCTCATATTAAGATAAACAGCGCAAGACCTTGCAGGTGGGTCCCACTTGAACTTTTACCAGATCGAGTAGCCCATCCCGCTCAAAAGGGCTGTTTGAGGATTCGGAACGAAATACCCATGTTTCCAGGGGTGAATAATTCAAACCACAAAGAATTTCTATCAACACATGGCTATGATGCTGCCCCACTACTTTTGCTCGGGAATAGAGATGCACATATCATCAGCCGTTAAGGAACTTGCCCAACTGGTCATATTCAAACAACTGACAAGCAAACCTGTGGTACTGATCAGAATATTTAACAAGATAAAATATGTACATGGTAGCTCTTCCAATCACTTAAAAATACTAGTAGTAGTAGTAGTAGTAGTAGTAGTAGTGGTGGTGGTGGTGGTGGTGGTGGTGGTGGTAGTAGCGTGCTCACTGCTAACATCGTTTACAATGCGTTCTTCAAAGGTTTTACACGATGAAATATATATTTCAACGAGCAACTGGGAGAAAGAATTCTTCATAAAAATTGGTGTTTTCTTCTATATTGTTTAACAAAACAAATTAAATTAATTCTTTTATGAAAAGTTCATAAGCATCGTCAGCCTAACTACACACGAAAATGGCTTCAAATTATCGGTGTTATCCCCACAAAAATAAATTAATAAAACTCTGTAAAATAGACTTACTAACACATTTCACGAACAGAAAGCGATAATTTCGTAAATTCATTGCGACGCAAAATATTAATGGTCTTACATCCAGTTTGAGTATTTTGTGTGGAAATATTTTACATGTATAGTTTACCACAGACGAAAATGCCATCCGTGTTAAAGATTGTTTGTAACGAAAACAAAAAAGTCCTTTTACAGAAAATACTAACACTTGCTTCTATTTTATCGACGACACAAACGCCGGGCTGCAGAAATCTATCAGAGAGAGTAAGAGATGAGTTACGAACTTGTGCTTTGTTAAGACAACAGTGTCTTTATTTTCTATCCAAGCTTGAAGTGGAAATAAACGTGATAGATATTATAAATGAAAACTCTTATACTGGAGTAAAGAATGCTGTGTCGTACAGTATGTGTTCCTTTAAAGGTGAAGACGAGACTAAGTCACGTGATACATGAACCGGTCACGCAGTTAAAGAGTATATCCACACTTGTAGGATATCTATCTTTCCACTCTGAAGGCGGAAGCTGGATCTACCCAATGTTTATATGCTTGTATATTTTTTTACCTACATCTGCCAAAATTATGAACTAATACTGAGACCCTAGAAACAGATGTCGGACCTGTACGCCATGCCATCTCCTCTTTAATTCTTTGTCTCTCTGTACGTTTGTGATCTGTCTAAGTTCAAATCATTTGAGTGCTCTTATGAGTTTTCTCTATCCAGCATATTTAGACCCCATTTGTTGTTGTGTGTGTGTGTATACAGACATGTATATATGCATGTATGTATATATGTTTATGTATGTAAAAAACTAATGATGACTCTCACTCTATTCCGGTGAGATGTAGCGCTGAAGTTTATTGTGAAAGGATACTGCGCTTCTTGAAAGATATTCTTGTGCGGACGTCTGTTATGAACACATTGCTAGAGTCAGATCAACGTCGCTAATGCATAGACTCGCTCATATCAACCTTAGTAAAAGAACATTACTGAGAAAGTTGTCGACTTTACTGCAGGGAAAAATCAATTTCTGCTGGGAATAGACAAATATGTATTGACAGTGAAACTCAACAAATATCAAAATGTAATTCTTAGAAAATATAAACATAGATATGTAGACCAGCTTTCTGGCCTTACAGAAGACCTTCCCACTAAACAGTCATAACCCTAATGATGTGAAGAAATTTCTGATATTTATAGCATGTGAATTCCGTTTTAATTTAGTATTTATCAGATCTTAACTGTGAATGAACATTCATTCATAGACCCGTATCTACATTTCTACTGTGCCTCATGTTTGTAATCAGCAGTGCCTTCTACATTATTAATTCCTATTAATTTTAGACCACCAACACTAAAAGTAGAAACCCTATCATAATCGTCTTTGTGTAGAAATATATTCTGGAATATTTCTAGTGAAACGTGATGGTTACAGATAGCAGGAATTTGATTATAAGTTTACTGGTTACAGATTGAAGTACGCTAAAGCAGCACAACACTTCATGCCCTGGTCCCCGGGTGTTGCATCATTGACAGACAATATATAGTTGATTGACTAAATAATGTAATACATTAAGTCCATCAAAGTTGCGAGCTGGCAGAATCGTTAGCACGCCGGCCGAAATGCTTAGACGTATTTCGTTTGCCGTTACGTTCTGAGTTCAAATTCCGCCGAGGTCGCCTTTGCCTTTCATTCCTTCGGGGTCAATTAAATAAGTACCAGTTACGCACTGGGGTCGATATAGTCGACTTAATCCGTCTGTCTGTCCATGTTTGACCTCTCTGTGTTTAGTCCCTTGTGGGTAGTAAAGAAATAGGTATTTCGTCTGTCTTTACTTTCTGAGTTCAAATTCCGCCGAGGTTTGCTTTGCTTTTCATCATTTCAGAATCGAGAAATTAAGTACCAGTTGCGTACTGGGGTCGATTTAATCGACTGCCCCCTCCCCCAAAATTTTGGGCCTTGTGTCTAGAGTAGAAAGAATACATCTAGTCCATTGTTGTTGTGAAAAATTTATCCTTTCCTTCCTCAACAATGGTATAAAGAAGATTTGCTACGTTTAAAGAATTAAGAAACTGAATGAAACACATTCTAATTATATAATAATCAATATGTCACTATAACTAGTGCTCTCTAGATGCATTCTTTATAACAACTGATAACCGCAGTATTTCCGTGTGTGCCTCTATATGTGCATTTGAGTGAGTGAGAATATATCTGCGTTTGATTGTGTGTGAGAGAAAGTAGTGTTAAAATGTATGCGTATCTGTGTCTTTTTACATAGTGACAGAGAGAGTGGAAGAGGGAGAGCGAGAGATTTGTATTTATTACTTCTACAGGGTAATATTTTGTCTTAAATACTGCATCTGACATTTAATGATGCGCAGCTCATAAACTGTCTCAAGATGTTTCGTGAACAAATAGGATTTCTCAGACAAAACAGAAAAAAAGAAGCTTCCACGAACAAATATTTTTATTCGCTTTACAAATCAAGTTCAGAACTTTGAAAATATATAAAATGCTTCGAGTTTAAGCCTTTTTGAAAATTTAGGTGAAAGATTTAAATTGTCATAGTCCCGTGAAGATTTGTAGTTCTAAATACTTCATACATATGTGTGTTTATATTTGTATGTTTGGTGTATGTATGTATGTATGTATGTATGTATGTTTGGTGTATGGATGTATGTATGTATGCATCACAAACATATGTGCGCGACATGGTGATCGTATATCAAGATAAACGGCGCATGACCTTGTAGGTGGGGCCCAGTTATATTTTCTTCGGGTCGAGTAGCCCATCCCGCTCAAAAGGTCCATGAATAAGGGTTGTTTAAGGATGTTGAACAAAACTCCCATGTTTGCAGAGGTGAATTATTCAAACCCCAAAGAATTCCTCTCAACATAGGGTTTTGATGCTCCCCTACTACTCCTGCTCCTGATCAGTGCTGCGCAAAGCGCCAACCACTAAGGGACATACTCAACTGGTTAAGGTCAAACAACTGACAACCAAATCCGTGGTATTGAGCAGAGTATTTGCTGTAGCCCACCATTATTTATAAAAGAAATCATTATTATTATTATTATTGCCTTTGCACAGCTTCTAAAGCTGGAGATGTAATACAGTGTCAGCTGTTCACTACCAGTGAACTAAGGTAACACCTCTTATTTTTCGAGGTATTTAGATGATTCTTCTTCTTGAGTGGTATTGGACCCAATGTTCCGATGGTAGCAGGGACAAGCTTTAAATGTTACTCTTAGAGCTACCACATCTTGGCGATCTCAATTTTTCGGTCTCCATATTTGTCGACCTTTTCTCTTTCTTTCATGACACTATGTGGTTCTCTGGCATTGCCATGTAAATTATTGGGCACGATTGCTTGTGCCTATGAAAGGCTACGTATCTCCGGCCTTCGGTGCTCTCACACCTTGTCAGTCTCGAATATGAATATTTGCTGTTGTTCTTAAAAATGAACCCATTCTTAAATGGACATGAGCAGAAATTGACCAACTCGGTCACACTACCCGAAAGACGATGAAAATGCATGGAGCCCTCCACCCTAAAGTGAATTTACAGAGGCTGTACATGGAGAGGGATAAAGATGGCGGTGGTCTGCTATGTGTACAAAAGTGCATGGACAGTAAAGAAAGAAATGTGACAACGTATTTGGCAAACAGCATAAAGAGCCTGCTACAGTACGCTGCTAATGGAGAAGGATTTACCAACAATGGAATCGAAAGTGCTAACATGAGGGACACTACACGGCATGGAATTACATGCTCAGTTCCACCGTGAATCTAACAACTTAAAAGACAATAAGTATCATGGGTGTGGCTTAACAAAAGAGTGAAAGTCTAATCATTGCTGCCTAGGATCAGGCATTGTATACTAACTCAATTACAAAGAATACGTACCACACAATTGCAACGAACGTTTGCAGATGTGTGGGAGTCGACAGTGTGACTCACATCCTTAGCAGCATTCTCTGTGTAAACCCACAAGCCAACATGTTTTCTTTTATAAATCCTATACAATTTTCACTGCACCAGCAAACACATTTCACGGAGCATATCTCAATTGTTGTTATGAAACAAATTTTCAGGTTTTTATTTCGTCGATTTTTGTCATTTCGTATTGTCTTCCCGTTTTTGTGCTTTTCTTATTTTCATTTGCTTCACTAATGTTGAAAGATAAATCTTTTAAATGAACGCAATTTCAAACCCTTATTATATATCCAGAGAAGACATTTTATTGCTTGAATGGTCTTTTGATTATTTTAATATTAATATAAAACTGCCGAGGCAATAGCGAAATATAATGCTTGTTAGGGAGGGCACATGATTCCCCTTCTTGAGATAATCTCATTCTTTGCCATATTCGGAAATAAATCAAATGAATAACTAAAGTATTTCGGGCAAATCAAACGAACTCGATGCAACATTGATTTCGAATTTAGGAAGGTAAGTAAACATGAAAGGAGAAATTCGGCAAATGAACATATAATATACATAATACACACATATATACATACATACAGAAACACACACACACACACACACACACATACACACATATATATATACTAGCATTAAAGACCCGTCGTTGCCGGGTCATAGTGCTAGTGCATGTATATATGTGTATATATATGTGTACATATTACATGTACATCTATATATATACATCTACACATATAATACAAAATACAAAGTTATATCTTGATATCGTTAGTGATAACAATACTCAAAATATATAACAGACTGGAATTGTTAGCCCGTCTCTTGTAATTTCGATCAATTGTATCTTGTCCTTCCTCTTGTATAGAAGTGTGGCTACAATCCAGCCCACCTCTACTTCTGGGGGGGGGCATTTTAAATTGTTTTCCGGGACGTCCTACGTTCCAGATATAAAGGTAAGAGTAAAATATTTCCACTTTGCATGTTCGAGTCGAGTACCCCCTTGCTTCTATTGTGGCGAATTTACCGCATATGATTAGATACCATAGTCGCACCAAGACACTTTTCGAAGGTGCTTTCCTCCATGTGTTCAAATCTTTTTTCTCTACATTGTATACTTTATAGACAATAGTCTTTTCTTTAATTTAATTTTTTATTATCCATCTGGACTATTCCATTTCTGCACGCTAATTTTATTTTTAATTTATTCCCATTCATGTGAAACCACTTATTCAAGTTCAAATCATTGATGCAATTTTATATCAATTGCTATTTTTACATTTGTTATGTTTCGATTACATTATACTTTGGTTTGATTTTCATTATTACTTACTACATATAATTCAATTGTTATTATTATTTTTATTGTGAAAGTAAAAGTATCTGACATAAAATAGAGAAACGTTTTTGTTTCACTTTTAACACGTAATACTGAAATAGTGGAGAAGATATGACATTGCTATGGGCTCGCTCTAGGCAAGAAGTTGCACATCTTTTTGCCCATGAAACTACATGGACCCTAAGTAAGGCATGTGTAAAATTTGAATAGAATTGGTTGTGTAGTTCTCAAGTTTTAGGGAAGCACACAGACAGACAGACAGACAGACAGAGGGACACACATTCTCAGTTTTATATATATAAAGATATATATATATATATATATATATAGAGAGAGAGAGAGAGAGAGAGAGAGAATTTTCTGTATTGGCCACACAGGGCTAAGCACAGAGGAGACAATTACAATGTAGAGTTTTTTCTTTTCGAGGGGGGCGAAAACAAAGTAAAAAATAGGGACAACTATCAAAATGGATCGAAATCGTTGGGGATACATGCAAAAAATGTCGAAATAGTACAAAAAATTCCCAAGAAGTAGGGAGGTTTATCTGTGGAAAGAAAAACCTACCAAAAGACCACAGTAACCTCGGGCAATTACGTCACATATTAATATTTATTTACAAATAAGTAACTCTCTGTATTAAATTTTAAATTTCTACGGTTCATAGGATCATGCTCAAGGTCGCTTCGTCATCCATACGTGCCATCCTTGCTACAGTTACCCATCTTTTTTTGAAACAGTCGCTAGACAAAACTTCCCTCTCTACTCTCACCTTCCTTTTCAAGTAATACTTGAAAAGGTTGATGACAGATCGACCAGAGAGGAAAGTGTTTGTCTCTAATCCTTTCAGACGCGTCCACCGGATACATTCTTTCGCCATAGCTACAAGTATTATAAAGATAGCTATTCCTTCCCGTTTGAAGGAAGGAGGCGTGGCGATATTGACGATAGACTCAGCTTATAAACCGACTCGTCCCACACGTGACAGCAGTCGTTCGACATAAGCCCACGGGTCGGAAATGGTTGGACACTGCACGAGTGCGTGCAGAACGGTTTCGTCGCTCTGACCACATATCGGGCAGGTCTGCCCCGTGTTTCTCGAACCATGTCTACAGAGCTTATCCCGAACGGGTAGCGCTTCTCGATAGCACTGCCAGGCTAGGGATCTCTGGAAATTGTCCATAAGTCCCGGCCCGAAAGTCGTCTTGAACAGGCGCGTCAGGTATTCCTCGTGAGACGCCCAGGTTGGCCCTGAGATCGTTGTTGTACCTCCCCTCCACTAATCACCTATAAAATGCTTTCGTGGTGATGTAGTCGCTCAAGTTCGACCCAGGACGGCAGAGTTGCTGGAGAGCAACGCGACACTCGTGGTACCATTCGCCCTTCCTCGGCCTCTTTTTCATCCACGATTGCAGCTCGGCCATGGACACGAGTTGCGGGAAAGCGCACCACACAAACTGCGACCACATCAACCACAGCATGCCCAGCCCTCCTTTCAGCGGGTGTTGAGAGCAAACGGATCGTCTGGCCATCGGAACGTTTCCTTTCCACAAGAAGCGGAAGAGAATGCGCTCCAGTTTGGTGACGGTAGGGTCGGGACAAGGAATGACGCTCAGGTGGTAGTTGATGACGGATGCAATGTACGCGTTCGCCACCTCCGCCCGACCCTTTAGAGATAGCTTCCTCTCGGCCCATTGCCTGCAGAGAGTGGTCACCCTACTTGTTATCTCGTCCCAGTTCTTCTCCGTTTGCAGGTCTGGACCGAACCAGACTCAAAGCAATTTGACCGGCCCGTCCGTCCAGCGTCCCACTACTGAGGCGCTGGTGGACTGCATGGGTTGCTTCTCCAGGTGCCCAGCCGCAAGCCCACCGACTACCCACACCACCATCAGCACAGAGGACAAACAAAGGGAATACAAAACCAAACCCGCCAACACCAACAGCAAGAACTAGAGAAACAGTAAAACCAAAAGACAATACAAAAACTGATTCCCCTTCCGCCACATCACACACACCACACACAAGCAGTCAACAACCAGCATCAACGAAAACAACAACACAACCAATTACACAAACATACATTGAAGCCTACATGCCCCTACCTCCATCCGATTCCTCGGAAATTTCGTCGGAAGACGAAAGCACTGAGGAGTGGCAAATAGCCAGAAAAGGAAGGAGGAAAAGGAGCAAAAAAAGAACCAAATCCAATACAAACGCAAACAAAGCAGGGAGACATCTCAAACCTTACCACAAACAATATCAACGCCACAAAAATATATGCAAAGAATATGCTCACAGCAAAATTGGGTTTGGTGGTAGTGTTGGTGGCAGAGGTGTCACTTGTAGTAGTTGAGGTTGTAGTAGTGGTGTTGTTGTTGGCAGATATCGTAGACGGCAAAACGACGATATCATTGTTGTTATTGTTGTTGTTGTTGTTGTTGTTGTTGTTGGTGGTGGTGGTGGTCTAGTTGTTGTTGTTGTTGTTGGTGGTGGTGGTGGTGACAGGGCTGTTAACGAATGTGGTTGCAGGGTTCACTTCCACGTCACTCAGGTTTGTCTTTGATTTCTTGCTGGTCATGTCTGTTCTATTAGAATGTGTGCGCGTGCAGGAATTCTTTTTTTCTCCTAGCGTTTCAAGGCTGGGGAAATGCTGGTCTATGAAGGAATTTGACCAGCGTTCGACAATAACAGTTCTCGACATTAAAAAATGTCGAAAAGAAAAATATACAGATTAATTAGGGTTGAAACTGCCTCTAAGTGCGAATTGCTCCCTATTTTTAAATTGTGACAGCATCAGAAAAATTCTATCCGTGTAATGGCTAAACGATAGAATATGCACTAAATATATTTTCCAAATTTACGGAAATGCGAGATGTTAGATGGCAAATTGATGGAATAAATAAAGAGTGTCAACTTTCTAGTTTCGAATCCGACTGAATTTAACTTTAAACTTCATAAATTTACGATCTCTAAACTACAATATTTGACTAGAAAAGAGTATTCAGGAAATCGTTCAGGTGTCATGTGGGGTGCTTGCATTTATTTGCACGGCTTTTGTCTTTTGAAATCTTGGATACAATGACGTGGAAGGAATTGACTTGGAAGGGTAGCACTTGTCACAGACGAGTTTGAGAGAAAATAGTAGATAATCACTCCCTGTAATATTTTATCTATCGACCCTAACATGATAGAAAAAACTATAAAGCTGGGACATATACTTCAAGTCATGCTGTCCAGTCCTCTGAATATTCAACAATTCACCGGAATTATTGACAACATTATAAGTTATTAATGATGAATTACAGTAATAAGAATGCTTATATTTTGTTTAGTTAATGTCATTCGTTACGTTTTGTTTTTGCATATTTTCATTTATGCTTAGCTTATATTCACTTTAGGAAAGTGTGCCAACCTAAAGTGCCTTCCTGCAAAACACTAGTTAAGCAACTTAATCCTAAGTTTCCTTACCATTACTTAGGTCTGGCACATAGTCATGTTTTCTCGTGTCGCCCATTCCGCTCAAATGGTGCTTGGATAAGGGTAGTTTAAGATATGATTCCAAACAAAAAGGCAGTTGATGTTCCATCTAAACACTAGTGTAACGCCAAACTAGACAGCCGAGACTATAACAATGAAAGCACAAATTCTCTTCTAGCTGGGCCTCACTCCACCAGCTGAGGGAATAGCCGTGAAGTTAATGATTAAGACTGCAGGGATAGAATTGAAAATCGGAAAGAGTAACCGAAATAAAAACGAACTGGAAGAGACTAGGAGAGAGAGAGGGAGGGAGGGAGAGAAAAGACGAAGTAGAGACACAATGACAAATATAGAGAATAAAAGCAGAGTCTGGAGCCTCCATGCTATGAAAACATCAGAAGCTATATTTGGATTTCTCACCTTCTAGTCAGAATTACGAAGTGATTTAACTGCTTGTCATAAGAAATGAAACACGCACAACTACACACACACACACACACACACAACATACAGAACTCTCTCAAACGTTGTCTAAATTCATTAGATTGATGTTCATTGGAGAGCGATCGGGCGACACCGTTGCAAATGAAGGTTGTTTATAAATCTGGTTCCATGTACGAAGCAAGATTTATGGGAAATTTAATCACAGGATTTAATCAAAAGATTATTGTATGAACTGTAATATGGCAACAAGATCAGCGGCGGAACACAAATATGTGGTCGAAACATGTGAAAACAAATCAGCCGAAAGTACAGTAGTAGCTATAAATCTAAAGAGAGCTGAAGCGAACTTCCTTAGAGATATAAAACCTTTCTGAATTTCAAGAGATGGACACAGGCTACATATACAGTTTCTTCGAAATATGCTGTCAAAGCGATAATAAATAAACAAAAAGCGCCTCTGAAGATGGGTTTTCCAATCCGAAGGCAGACACAATTACGCAATAACTATAAAGCAACAATATTCAGATACTTTTTAGTATTTCTTAATAAAAACTATTTAGCCTGTCTATGTCTATTAACGTATCTAGCCAACCAATTGAATATCTTCGTATAAGCCTACCAATCTATTTTGTCTACATATTCAGATATGCACTCGTTCATTTATAAGATTATCCGTACTTGTCTGACCTATCCATTTCTTCCTCCGTTCAGGTACTCGATTGGGTAATTATCTCCATGGCTGTCAATTTGGCTTTCCATCTAAATCTCTATTTATGTTCTCACCTATATCCGTGTAAATATATTCCCATCTTAGTCACGTCGTCTCCCATTAAAACGTTGTAAACTGAATCACCAACAAAACCCAACTTTATATGAAATTCTCATTTTATTAGTTTTTTGTTTCTTTCTCATCGTTGTGGCATATTAGTTTTCACAGATCTTATAAATTGAATTTTACTGCAATGAGTTACCCTACGCACCACGTGTGAGTATGTACATACACCAATCAATCTATCTATCTTTCTATCTCTATCTCAATATATATATATATTATATATATATATATATATAGAGAGAGAGAGAGAGAGGAGAGAGAGAGAGAGAGATACATATATATTACATGTATATGCATACACACACACACATAAGCTATGCTACCTGCAATCTGCTCTGCAGGATACTATCTTCCCCGTATTTACTGTGTATGCATGTCTGACCGCGTATATGTAATATGCAAATATACATTTAGATATATATGTCTGCAATATACAAAATAATTCAGCTATTTTTGTGCCGTTTGTAGTCAATTCGAAAAATAATTGAAATGAAAATGTGTAATACAATACAAAAACCATGTCTGCTAAAATTGAAAACCGTCCAACGTTTATAAGAGTTTTACCAACAAAAGATTTCAATAGAAACTCCATCTTGCATGCGAAGCTTAATGGTGGCAGGAAATGATCGCTTGAATAGCTTTTAAATTATTTTGTCTACATAATACTTTCTCTTGACAAAAGTGTGTTATGTAATACATCTATTAATTATATTATTTTAATGAGAATTCTCTATTCTATATACAGACTCTCTATTCTACGTGAAGCAATATTTACATATCTGAAACAGGCAATATACAGCATGAGTTGGCCACTTGGTTAAATACTTCGCAACGAAATTATATTTCTCCAATTTCGATACCATTAGTAATCAATCTATTCCTTGCCAATGAAAAGAGTGTAGCAAGAACTGTGAACAGGAATCGATCTTGGCTGTTGCTGATTCGTAGAAATATGTTTGCAGCCCTATTTAAAACATCAGCTACACTGAAATGTTTCTTATTATGTCCACCCTGTTTTACGCTTTCAGGCTATTCTGTTCTTTTATAGCAAAAGCATGTAGTTTCTGATAATGCCAGAGGGTTCTGGAAGGCATTTCGCATCTTACCAAGTCATTTATTTACAAACGAATATATATATATATATATATATATATATATATATATATATATATATCTATATATATATATATATATATATATATATATATATATATATATATATATCGCTCTTTGATTTGGTTTGCAAGATTCTTTATGTGGGTTCGTGTGTCAAAACTATTGACACAATGAAAATTTTAGAAAAATATAAAAGATATGTGGAAATTTTATCGGTGAGTGTGTTAAATTATAAGTCACAAAAAGAGAATAATTCTCCCCAGGCACAGCATTATATATATATATATATATATATATTTTGCAATTAAGGACAACTACTTAATAAGGAAAACTTAACAAGAAATTGTCAGGTAGATAGCGTAAAAACCTCATAAGAGAAAAAATTTCGAAAATAATTATTTCTTATTGAACATATTAATTTATATATAGAGGGCATAATTATACATACATGCCAGGAGGCATTATATATACCTGCCAAACGCTAAGAGGGACAATCAGTCATTTCTACCAAAATTGACGTGAACTGTGTTCACCACGAGTGCAAGCATGCGTAAATTGCACGAAAAATAAAAAATCAAGAAATAAAAACGAATCGCCGTAAACATTGTAGAAATTCGGCAAAGAAATGAATTTTCGGGATGTAGCCTGGAGGGATTTTTCGGTGGGATTAGTAATATTTTTGGTAGAAATGACTGATTGTCCCTCTTAGCGTTTGGCAGGTATATATAATGCCTCCTGGCATGTATGTATAATTATGCCCTCTATATATAAATATATATATATACCAGCAGTATCACCCGGTGTTGCTTGGGTTTGTTTCGACCCTTTAGAATTGCAATTTTTGAAAAGTAAAAATTTTGCATTATGCAACTTGTTATTATTTTCAAGTGAACATTTTTCCAGTTGAAATAGACCGAAAAATGGTGACACAGCAGTCAAAAATTGTAAAAAATAGGGGTTTTCATAGAAAAAAAAGCACTTTTTTTATGTAAATAATTTTAGGTGTTAACATGGTCCGATTTGAATTTTATCTGCTACAGAATAAAGAGCAAGCCTTCTTATATCATACTCTCAATTTTGGTCAACTTGTGCTGCAGGGTCACGAAGGAGATAGTGTTAGTAGAAGTCTACCAAACCTGCCACACACAGACAACTTCAACTTTATATATATAGAGATTTGCTACACACTACTTTCCATCCTTAATAATGAAACTTGGTAGATCCAAAAGTTAAACACACCGACACACACACAGATACACACACAGACACACAAGTTTAGTTATATATATATAGATTTCTCAACGGGGATTTCAGGGAGTCGCTGGCGATGTATCGTGATGATCAAAAATCCGGCCTGTTAAAATTTGGTCAAAATAATTCAACGCAAAATGGTCACATTTAATTCAAAGCGTTAAAAATGTTATGAAAACAATTGGTATGTGTTCACAAAGTCCAAACGATTAATACGAAAAATCCCTCCAGGCTACATCCCGAAAATTCATTTCTTTGCCGAATTTCTACAATGTTTACGGCGATTCGTTTTTATTTCTTGATTTTTTATTTTTCATGCAATTTACGCATGCTTGCAAGCTTGGTGAACACAGTTCACGTCAAACAGCTGACTGAGTAAAGTTCACTATTCAATGCATGGGATAAGGCCTCAACAAACACATTATCGATTTTTGCACTTGCAAAAAACCAATCGCCGTAAACATTGTAGAAATTCGGCAAAGAAATGAATTTTCGGGATGTAGCCTGGAGGGTTTTTTCGTATATATATATATAAATATATAGATAGATATACAGATATATAGGTATACATACATAGACAGGTATATATATATATATATATATATATGTATGTATGTATGTATATGTATGTTTATACACGTACAAACATATACTCGTATATACGCTAACATTTCGCTTATCCGCGAAGTATTTAAGAGCCAGCGAGAAGTACGTTTTATTTACGACCATCTTCATATTTATTATTGACACCAAATAAAGAACTTAATGTCTTTATATTCTACTTATATTTTATTTTCGTTTCCCTGAAATATTTGCAAAGGTAACATCACTGAAAATGCTTTGTTTGCGATTTATTTCCCAAACGCCTCAATCAGAGGAAATGGCAGCGAGCAGGATCCCTTTTTCAGTCTCCAAGTTTTGCGAGGATCAAAGGATAAGATTATCCTTATTCCGCATAAATTTGCAACAGAGTTGGCACCCCTAAAACCACTCATGCCCCATGTGTGTGTTTTCAAGATCTTACAGAGTTAAATCTACCGCTGCCGATGATGATGATGGTGGTAACGTTAGTTACTACAATGATGATAATAATGATGATGGTCGTGGAAATGTTGTTGAAAGTGTTAAAAAGTGTAAATGGAGAACAGCAGCAGGTAGTAGGTTACTTTTTTAAATGATATACGTTTGGTCATCGAGCAGCTAAATCAGAGTTGAGTAGAAAAGAAAAAAAAAGCTATCAAACTTTCTCATACCTTTAACAAATCGACTGTCCAAGCTAAGAACAGAAAGCCGGAAATTTCAATTTGAAATATTTCCGGAAAGGAACTCATAGAAATAGTAGCGTATTTATATTTACAACATTAATGATTTATTTAATTAATATATTTATTTATACATTCAATCTAATCATTCCCATTGTTTATAACAGAAATATTTCAAAACTAATGTAGACGCTGTATTCTGAAAGTGTATTATGAAAATTTCGAAAATAAAAATTATTTTCAGGGCAGCTATTGGCAAAGATTCTATAAATGTCGATCAATGTGTTCGCCAGTAGTAAACTTGAGAACAAAAACGTTTGGCCATATCAATATTGAGATGAAATGGTTATGGCCATTGAAAGAGAGACGATGTTTATATTGTTAATGTGCCATTAACATATGCCATAAGTAAAGAAAGAGATATTAGATTTCCGAGACGGTGTCAAGACATACGGATGACCTCGGTTGGACCGTCACAAACACATACACAGTTAATGAATCACATTTTTCCCTGTTAATTCATCAGAACTAAGTAAAATGCCGTTTATTTATGTCATATTGTTAAAAAGGAAACTAGATCAGTGATGTTGTATAAAGTGCAACAAGAGGTGACTGAACGAACAATCTTCTTACATTGTCTTCGTTGTCTTCATTCTTATTTTTCGTGTATTTACGGCTTTTGTTCGTCATTCTTCATTGATTACATCAATTTCATTCACGTCTTTTCTTTGTCTTTCATGTTTTTCATCTTCAATACTCTTTTTTTCCATCTTTTTTCACACTTTCTTGTTCACCCTCTTTTACATTTCTTTTTTTTTTTGACATTTCTCTCCTTCCCTCCACCTTTCCATTCTTAATATTCTTATTATTTTCATTGGTTGGTCGGAGATGGCAGATTGTTTGATTATTAGGCAGGAGCTGTTCCCATCGTTTCTGTTCCTAATTCAAATCCCAAAGACGGCAACGTTGTCTTTCATCATTTTAGGATCAATAAAAAATGTATCAGTTACCCATTGAGGGCAATGTGAGCCAATAACAACACAAAGTGGCTAGTCTTGTGCTGAAATTTTCAAATGAATTTTATTATTTTGGTTTGTCTCAGCTTCAGTCTTTTTCTTGGTAGGGATTATGTGGGTCGCGCGTTACTACCTGTAGCAATAGATATCTACAAGTTTTCAGCAGTCTTCTTTATAATCCTTGCTGTTAATCATCGAGTGAAAGAGCAGTGCATGCCATCAAAGTTACACTGGGGTACTAATATACACATCCCAATATACACTTCATGACTACTCGTCTGATAAGTGTACACCAGGCACACACCTCACAACCATATGTGCGCGACATGGTGATCTCATCTCAAGGTAAACAATTCATGACCTTACAAGTGGGGCCCTGTCAAAATTTGCTTCAGATCGAGTAGCCCGTCCCACTCAAAAGGTCCCAAAATAAGGATTGCTGAAGGATGATGAACGAAACATCCATGTTTCCAGAGGTGAATTATTCAAACCCCAAATAATTCCTCTTAACACATACTTATGATGCTCCCCAACTAATTCTACTCGTCATAAGAGATACACATATCGCCAGCCACTAAGGGATATAGTCAACTGTTGAAGGTCAAACAATTTGTGGTATTGAGCAGAATATTTGCTGTAGCCCATCTTTTTATACCAAGACAAAAATGCTTAGCGGTATTTCGCCCGTCGCTACGTACTGAGCTCAAATTCCGCTGAAGTCGACTTTGCCTTTCATCCTTTTTGGGTCGATAGATTAAGTACCAGTGAAACACAGGGGTTGATATAATTGACTAATCCCCTCCCCACAAATTTCAGGCCTTGTGCCTTTAGTAGAAAGGATTATAATAATTTTTCAAAATTTGCTAGTTTCAGACAAATTTGTACTACATTATCTGGAACTCCTTCCTGTTGCTGGAGTGCGTGCAACAGAGCGTATTCGTTTTTGTTGTTAGTGGTTTTGGTTTGTCATGGCGACTAAAACAAACAACTCTGTTCATGAAAGAAAAGAGAACGGTTATCTTAAAATTTGAACTCATAGCACAGTGATCAACAGCGCAGTAAACTTAAATTCTGCTTCTTCTTCGTTCTAGGGTTATTTAATTTCGTGTATTGTTTCCAACAAATTTTTTTTTTCACTGAAATCAAACACAGTTAAATATGGATGTAACTAGAGAGAGTAATGTCATTAAATATGACATTCCAAACATTTCCAAATTAAGAACAAATTGGAATAAAAATGTCACCAAAATAAATTTTGACATTTCGAAACCTAAATTTCGAGGTGAATCATTTTATATATCTTTAGTTATATGAATCTTTTCCCGAGAAATTGGTATATAATTTTAAAATATATGTATTTTCATTTTATTTTATTTATTATTCTTTATTTCATTTATTCTATAGTCTTTAACCCTGAATAGAAGACGTTTTAGAAAATATAAGATTCTGAAAAAATATTAAGCAAATGATTTGATGGTATCATTAATTGCAAAACAATAGTTTTTTTTTCTTCAATAGGATGCCGTAAAGGAAAGATGCCGATATGTAGTTGTATACAATTTATACAGAAAATATCCCTGAAAGTCGGACTACAAAGTGTGGGAACTATGATTACCACAGAATGAGACAAATAGAAACACTAAAGATATTAGCCTGGATTGGCCATCCTGTGCGTTATTCTTGTAGAGAAATAGAAGAGTCTGTAAAATATATAGTCATATAACTGTATAGAAAGCCCTCAACCATCATATGTAATTGAAACTATATATGATGTATATACTTGGAATGATTTCTGCCATATGTACGAAACTTAACGTTTTGGGGAGATTACAGATTACAAGCTACCTAATATGGAATTGAAAATAATTTTATCCACTCTTGGGAGGATGACTTGTGTTCGATCGCACGGCGGGATTTGCACGAAGAACCTTGCAGAGTATGTTGTCACTCGGTCACTTGTGGTCGCTGGAAAAGGTGGTAGTAGTACCAATAATTGTCGGAGCCCTGGGAACAGTGAGTAAAAATCTTAAGAATTACATTGAACAAATAGGGGCTGCAATAAGGTTGGAACCAAGCGTGTCACCTTAGTTCACTGTACGAGAGCATGCAGAACGGTTTCATAGCTCTGTGTGTAGCTCGGACAAGCCCGACTGACTGCACACCCGAGCTTGTAGAGCTTATATCGAACCGGCAGCCCCATATAGCACTACCAGGCTAGGGGGTTCTGGAAGTTATCCATGGTTTTCTTGACTCTTCACTTCTTCTTCATCTTCCTGCTGTCTAATGCCAATCATGGTGGGGTGGAATGGGAAGTCTTCGGGCAAATTGCCGTACCACCTTCTTTCTTCTTTCTCGCATTTCGTCGCCATCTTCAAGAAATTTGAAAAAAAATGTTTGTATCTCCCCACAAATTAGGGCTTTTGTTAACAAATACCAGCCCCACCCAGGGGAGCAGCTGGCTTGCAAAACGATTTAACCAATAAAATACAGTATAGAACCTTTTAAAACGAGTGAATTAACATAAACTTACAGCGCTCCAAAAACGAACCTCCTGCTGTGGCGATAATAATAATAATAATAATAATAATAACAATAATAATAATAATAATAATAATAATCCTTTCTACTAAAGGCACAAGGCCTGAAATTTTGTAGGAGGGGCTAGTCGATTATAACAACCCCAGTGCGTAACTGGTACTCATTTCATCGACCCCGAAATGATGAAAAGGGAAATTAGACCTCGGTGGAATTTGAACTCAGAACGTAAAGACCGACGAAATGCCTCTAAGAAGATAATAATATCATTAAATGGTGAAATACAATTTCCTTTTAGTTATTTTTACAATACTAATTTATATTATTCAAAACTTATAACTCAACAAAAAATATTATTGTCATTGGCCCCAGGCAAGGCTTATTGGTTGACAAAAGAATTCATAAATGTTTCATTGTTACCTATTAGACCAGTTTTCCAACTGATTTGTATTTCCAACATTACTACATCGACATTTTAGTTGACGGGTAAGTTAGTCGATGAAAATCGAATCCAATATTTGAGTGCTACTTTAATTAATCGATATGTGAATAATGCTTTTCGAAGATGATGTGGACCGGATTTGAACTTGAAACGTAACTAACTGTGACTAAATATCACAATTCACACACTTTAAGGATTCTACCAAATCCTTTACGGAAGCTTTTGTAATGTTGCTCTCTAAATGCAATCTTGTTACTTTATTTCTGTGCAGGATATCACAGCAACCGCGCAACACAACATCTCCGAACATAATCTCATCTCATCAGCTAAACTTTGAGATTCGTCGCCAATTAGAGCGATTGGCTTTACGTCGTCAGCAATAGCGAATGATTTATGTCATTCATACAAATGCACACACACACATTGATACACACATACACATTGGCAACACACATTTACACACACTCACATAACATCTTTCACAAACATACGTACACACAACGCATTCACACACACAGGAATGCATAACGAACAGTCACAGACAAACACGCTAAACGTACATCCCCCCACACACACATACACACTCGCAACGCACAGTCACACACATAACACAACACGCACACACACTGCAGTTTCACACACACACACAATGTACATTCTCACACACAACGCACGTTCACACACACACACACACACACACACACACACACACACACACTAACACACTATTCATTCTATGCTTTTGAAAATTCCTTTCAAACGACAATGGCACGCAATCCATCAAAGGTTTTCTCCACGATATATCATCGAAACTTCCCGGTGTTCAATTCGGAAGTGGTTAGCGGATTGCTACCGACTATCAGCGGGTATTTTGATAAGAAACCATTTATAAGAGGTATTTGTATTGAAGTATTTCATTAGCAGCTTCAAAACACACACACACACACACACACATACACAAATGTTTATGTGTATGTGTGTGTGTGTGCGTGTACATATATAACCTCGATAAATAAGATATGTTTCGCCCAAAGATTGGCCCAGTTTATGTCTAACTTGATAAAACATGTGATAGGATCTATTAAGTCATTTTAAAGTCAGGTTTGGCGGTATCATTCAAGCTGAGAGTTGTTGTTGACTGAAATATATCCCGGTATAGGTGGCCTATCTGGTATCGCTAGAAGGAATTTGCCCAGGTTTCGTTTGAAAGTGATGGGGTCTTTTTTGCTTTGCTTTGTTTTAGGGTAATATTCATTAGAGCAGGGTCTATTGCGGAAGAGAAATTGTGTTGCAATGAATTTATGTGTTGCGAGCGTGAATTGTGCAGGGCACGTATGGCATGTGGCCCGAGTCTTAGATAAGTTCTAAATCTAATGTTAAGGTCACTTGGGCAATGCTGGTGGCATATTCTCCACATTGTGAAAGTGATGTTGCGCTCACGTTGGCGTCGAAGACGTTTTTAGATTTTAATAATCGATAATCTCAATAATGAAGATCAGTCATGCTCTTTCTGTTTTAGTCAATACTCTCTTGTGTTACTTAATTCTTGTAATGCTTTATTTGGTGTGGGGCAGTAGTATTATAGGTGGAGCCGTGCAGAGAAGAACAAGATAGGAATGAAAACATTTTTCTCTCTGGAAAGGTAAGTTCTGAAGATCCCGGAACTATATCGAACTATATCGATTTTATTGTTGATGTGAGCACTTCAGCTGAGATTGTTGACGACAATCACTCCTCCTAAATACCTAATATTAATGGATTCTGTAAGTTATTCCTCAGAAGGAGAGAATATGGTTATCTGCGAGCAGTCTTTCTTCCATAGTACATGAGTTCAAATTTTCCTCATTCAACTGCATTTTGTTTCTGTCCAGACATTGCAATTCAGTTCGGTCTTCTCCGTTGTTAATTTTTGAGGCGCGCGCGCGCACACACACACACAATTATGTAATGTATTAACATATTTGTCTATAAATACATAACAACCAATAAAGTTATACACAAAGACATACAATGCCGACAAAGGAGCTGGTTTATCAACAACGAATTTAGTTCATACATAAATGGAATTTAGTCACTTGGTGTGTTCTTCATAGTTGCACCAAGAAAAAGAAGTTTCCAAGCAAAACCTTTAGCACCAATTTCCTATAAAAGGAATGTTAGTTTATAATAAACTAACAGCAATTCTTAGTTACAGACAACATCTCTTCTGCCAACAGCTATCGCATTTATCCAGTCGAATATCTGCTTTACAGTCTAGTCTCTCTAGATATCCGCTGTACTGCCTATGTCTATCTAGGCACGTATAGACTGTTTAGAAGCACAACTTTTAACTTTTAACCATAAATTTGTTAGTCTTTCTGTCATATGTCCGCCTAAACGATAGCAACAACTAAAACAATATTTGGTTATTTCTCTCCCTAATCGACCAAGTGTATCTCATCAACGCATTATTCATAGGATATGTTTGTGTTTGTATAAGCGTGAGGGCGCATGTATGTGTGAGTGAGAGCGTGTGTGTGGGGTTAGGTGTGTGTGCGCGTGTGTGTGTGTTGCAGGAAAACATAACTCCCCTGCCATTGATCTTCTTTGTTTAAGAGTGATTTAACTGATTTATATTGATTATACTCCAGCAAGATGTGATCAGTGGACTGTAGCTGGGATTAGATTTATTGCTCTTACTTTCACTTTGGAGATGCTGTTGTTGCAGTAATTATTATTGTTGTTGTTTTTATACTTCTTCGGTGTTTTCGTTTTGTTGATTTGGCAGGCGGCGTTGTTTGATTATAATTAAATGATTAAATGGTTATAAATTAAGAAACTGATTGTCTGTTCAACATATTGATTTAAGGCATGAATTAAGAAAGAAACCAAATATATTACAATGATAATTAGATTTTCAGATTAGTTCGTTAAGATAATCGTTCGTGTTGGTTTTAATCGAGTTTAATCTAATATCAGATGTTTATTTAAATATAGCGTGGCAGGTTATTAGGAACAGCAGCAAGCAGGTGGAATATTTATTCTTAGTACATGTAGTAACAGAATCCATTCATTGACCAACAAATTACTCCTTACGTTCCATAGTAATATTGCAATATATACACGGTGTATATCCATTTCCATTCACTAATATATATATATATAATATATATATATATATATATATATATATATATATATATATTATATATATATATATATATGTATATATATTTCTCTCTGTTTCTCTCTCTGTATACATATATATTTACTTAATATTTACTTAGTTTTAATTGAAACAGCTGTAAGTGAAGATGATTAATTTGGTGTTAATAATAGACAATTATTAGCTTTCCAATCTCCATTTTGTTTTTCTTCTCATATATATATATATATGTGTGTGTGTGTGTGTGTGTGTGTGAGAGAGAGAGAGAGAGACATTCTGTCCGTTTGAGCGTTTGTTTGTCTCATAAAATAAAAGTAAATGGTTCAAGGGAGACAATACTAATTGTGCACAAACTCATGAGGAGCTGCATTGAAACAAATATTCTCACTGGCTCTGGTAAACGTGGCACCGTCTTCGTTCCTCATATACCATTTATACCATGTCCCATTCAAATTTAAGCCGTTATAGTTTCCTATCTCACTTTCTTTTGCCACAAGATTCATGGACAAAAGCTAAAAGTTGCTGTATTGCAATTTAAAGAACACACAGAAGTTCCTGAACTCGATAAAGTCAAAATATAATATGTTGAAAATATATTAATGTATTCATCAGATATGGTTCTTTTTAAGGGTATCTCCAACATCGATGAGACACTATAGAACTTGGTGTTGCGTTACCATCTTATGATTTATTTGTCCCAACTATTCAACTATTAAAAGATGCCACTGAAGAATAACGAGTAAAAATTTGGCGCTACGAATGGAAAACAAAGTTTACAAGTAACAGCATGAACAAAACTGATTGAGTGAACAGATTTTATAGGGAAAATATTTGTTTCAGGATTATGTATTTTTGAATTGTGTTTTTGTGGCAAGAAACGTTATTTGTGTCTGTGAAGGTGTGCTGAGAATTAAGTAATCTTTCATGGAATTGTCTTTTAAAAAGATACAAAAAATATGATATATTTAGTTTAGGTTCTTTTCATTATAGAACTCTTTCTAGCACTTTTGTGAGCTGGTGCCTGATATAGTTCACAACTCTATTCTATATAGAATATAACAGAATTGTGAAAATTTCCTGACTGGAGAATTGCGATAAAATATTTTATACACCATAACAGAAATAAATGAAAAGTGATGACAACATTCTTCATAGAAGCGTAAGTTGTTAGACTTATTCTTCCATGATGTAATTATTTCTAGTTTTATATATGAGAGAAGTCATAAATAACGGAGAAGTCGTATGTAAGGGTAGAAGCCATACGAGAATAAAATTACGAAATCCGACTTTGCTTATCATCTATTTCCCTTTATAACAAAATCGAACCCACTTAAAATCCTTTCTCATTATGGACACTTGATTTTATTTATCTGAAATTGAATATTAAATTTCAATATTTTATATAATTATATGTTGTGTGATATTTCAAAATATATATTTTTTATATATTGATAGAATTTAATGTTCAAATTACTATGTGTGGCCGACACACTAATATTTCCGTTTTGATATTTATTGATGGCATTTAAATTATGAGATTTAATGATCCAACACGAGAAAAAAGTCCTTTTTTGTCGATAAACGAATACATAAATTCAAAAGTGTCTTTTAATAGTATTTGAAAGTTTTCCTATATTGCATACGACCGTTAACTACGCTGCTGTCTTGGCAGAATTGCTGCGTTATTAAGCTACGGTAATTAGCGTTCTGATTACAAATACCGCCGAGATCAACGAAGATATTTTTACAGTCTGCGGCCTATAAGTTATGAAAACAATTAAATTATAAGGTGTATGTCATCGAAAATTACTGCCTCTAAATTCTGCGACACTGTGCCAATACTGAAATCGACATTTATACATGTGCATGTTCGCTAATCATCTTAATAATACTAAAACTCTAGAAGATGCTTATTTGTACCCGAAATATCTCAGAAATAGTATATTTTATCTTAATTTCTTTTACATATTTACTTTGATATTTACTTAATGCAGTACAAATGTTCGTGATATTTGGACCTCTATTATAGAAAATGATAAAACACAATTTGTTATTTCTTGACGAAAAAAAACATGGCTTCCGTGACGTTAACTTACGTACACACATTCAAAATGCACATATAATGAATGTCATGGCAGAGGCAAAACAAACACACGTATGCTATCTGTGACATATACACACACATAATCTACAAGCTCTCACTCTATTATTACCAAGAAAAAAACTTTTACCTCTTGACATATACAATATTTTATTCATTTAGAAATATTTGTAAGTGAATGTGATTTCAAAAATGTTGTTTGTACGGTAAGCATTTATATTTTAGCTTTCTTTAAACAGACAATATTTCAATGATTTTTTAAAATTATTTTCAATGGAATACCATTAGAAAATATTTTTCGAGTTCATTTAACGTACCTGAGCTCTACAGATTTTGCTGCCTTTTGCAGTAAAGGACTCGAAATACCTGTTAAGTGATAGCAAGAAATAGCAGTCAAATCGTTTTTTACCGCGGAAAGGAGCCGCTTACGCGTGATTTCCATGTCACATTCGTTGAAAGAAGCGAAATAACCGGGAAAAGGAAAACAAACACACACACGAAACAAAACTCTGTTGCTGGGAAACTCAAACTTTCCAGGTACCCCAACGGGTCACGGGTAGTCTATTATCATATATTGATGTGTGTGAGGGTATATATAAATATATTGTTCAAAACAATTTGAATCGGATTCCGTGCTACTGCAAGTTTCTAAGCGACTAACGGACAGGATCCATTAGGGGTTTCAAAACTTCAAGTAGCACGGAATCCGAATCAGACTTATTTCAACAATACATATACCGCCCAATAAACATGCTGAGCGCTCTTTATTTCTTTTGTCCACTGACTCACTCATATATCTATCTATCTATCTATCTATCTATCTATCTATCTATCTATCTATCTATTATCTATCTATCTATCTATCTATCTGTCCGTCCGTCCGTCCGTCTATCTATCTATCTATCTATCTATCTATCTATCTATCTATCTATATATCTATCTATCTATCTATCTATCTATCTATCTAACTGTCTATCTATCTATCTATCTATCTATCTATCTATCTATCTATCTATCTATCTATCTATCTATCTATCTGTCCGTCCGTCCGTCTATCTATCTGTCTATCTATCTATCTATCTATCTATCTATCTATCTATTTATCTATCTATCTATCTATCTATCTATCTCTATACATATATACACACACACATATATATATATAGTAGCTTAAAAGCCGTTCTGTTCGTTCAGCCCCTCTTTCTCACACATACCCACTATTTCTTTCTCTCGCTCTCTCTTATTATTACTCCCACTGTCACCATCAACACTACTACTTTTAACAAAAACATCATGAACTCTCCCTAAATTTCTTTTTCTTATTCTCTTCTTGTCTTTTTCTTTCTCTTTCTTTCTCTCTCCCTCTCCCTCTCTCTCTCTCTCTCTCTCTCTCTCTCTCTCTCTCTGTCTTCGCCACCGCCCTTACCGACTTTATGTCTACTCGCACCCTATCATGAGCAATAGCAGAAGTGTCAATGAAGAGTGAGACAGAGGTCGAAGTGTGACACACTGACATACAGAAATTAGCTTTCGCATTTATCATATATTACCATAAGAGATCATATTAAATTATGTATCTATCTATCTATATATATATATACACACACATACATATGTGTGTGTGTGTGTGTGTGTGTGTGTGTGGTGTGTGTGTGTGTGTGTGCGTGTGTGCGTGCGTGTATGGCTTGCTTTTAACTACATTGAATCTTTGAAGATTATTCTCGTTCAAGCAACATGAATTTTCCAGCAGAATTCGTTACATTAGCACACGGCACTTTATTGAAGTAAAATCACTTCACTGACTGTAATTGTACACTTATGATGTGCCATTGTGAATGTAACTGTACTCAGAAAGTATCTGATATTGTTTCTGCTTGGAATACTTTGCTGAGATGTTTTCTTCTTCAGTACCTAGATAGGGATAAACAACAACACGTGAGTGTTTATACGTGTTGCTTAGTTTTTCTACGGTTATGTTGAAAAATCATGTTCATTTATAGACAATGGATTCCAGAAGCTGTTACAGTCATTCATGGACAGTGAAAATCAGAACGAAGATAAATTTGCTTGCAATACGGTTTATTACGGGCTGTAACGGATACTGACCAGATCGCTTGCTGCCCAAACTATAGATTATCTATTCAAACATGTTTTCACGTTCTGTAAAATAGAGCAGACTATTTCTATCCGTTATTTAGTAAATATCTTAAAGAATATGTGACACAAATCAAACACGTGAAACAAATCAACTGTTTTCCATAAGTACGAAAGATAACAGAATTAATGCCTACAAGGAAATCTGTCAATTTTCCAACTAATACAAACCACCGCTCCTACGCTACACAATCAGATACATAGTTTTGAGTAAGAAACGGGGGGGGGATGTTGCTCGAGTTGAAATTACGGAAGGGATGCAAATGAATCGTTATTATGAACGTATTGTATGCATAATGAAACTGTGCTGATATAGGAATATATAAATTCATAATTAGCGCATTAATTCGACAGAAATATTCAAACTAGAGCAATCTTAAAGAAGATGGAGGAAATATATTTGATATTTGCAAGAAATTAACGGAAAATAATTGCTAGGAAATAAAATATTCATTGAATAAAATTGTAATATATTTCCAATCGTATTATATTGTTTGTGTTTTCTTAATGATATTTTATTTTCTACACACGATTACAAAACACGTAATGCACATACAAATATATAAATATGTATATATGTATGAGTGTTTGAGTGTGTGTATGTGTGTAATTGTTTGGTGTGTATGTATAAATATATACAAATACGTATGAGTAGTGATAATGTATTTCAGACATTACATTCACGCTTATTAATCGCTACGTGTGATTGTAGAAATCTGCCTTCTTGCTAATATGTATGACAACTCTATTTAAAGTGATTCGGAGTTTGTTTGTGTGCGTGTATATGTGCATGTGTGTATATGTGTGTATATGTCAATGTACGTACAGAGAATCAATGTGCTATAGAAGGCAATAGAAATGCTTATTGAACATGAAAATATCATTAATAGCAATAATCAGAACATAATTTCACCCTAGGAGCATATAATTACTGCTCATATTTTAGGCAAAATGCCCCTTTTCAGAAAGTTCAGACAATGAAAGTGAAATACGTCTCTTATATTAGTTTTCTATTCTGTATGTGTGTCGTGAACCAGGAACCACCTGTTGAGATGTAGAATTTTGAACTTACAATAAATTGTGTTATATGGAATGCGAGGAGTATGTAATGAATCTACTTTAGGTATTGTCGCAGGTGGGAAGCTATACGACTAATTCTAGTGTATCCCTCGGTGCGGAAGCATTTCGTCAGGCGATGTGATAACGGCTATCTCGGTAAACAAACTATTTTACTCGGATTTAAAACATCATGTTGTTAGAGACCGTAGGTTTAAGTCTTTGGGTGAGGAATGGTGAGGGACAGATTTCGTTGCGCAGTTATTGATACAGACAGGTAGTAATTAAGAAAAATATGTGATTGTAGTCCCTGTCAGAATGTATGCTTACAATTATGTGCTTTGACTACAGCATAATAGCAATTTAGCTCTTATTTCTAGCAATGTAGGTGTCTCTAACATCCAAGTCGCATTTAGTGACAGTTATAATTTTCGTTTTTGGTAGAACATTGCACACTGCTGTCTACATTAATTATATAGTTTATTGGCGTAAAAGGTTGCGGACGTTTCCTACACCGAAGTTCGATAAGTTGGAAAACATTTTTGTTATAGTTCACGCTTAGCAACTAGGATTGTTATGAATGCGAATAAAAATCAAAATTTAGGGAATGGAGAAGGTAAAATCTAGACGCGTGCGCACGCATGTACGACACGATAGGCACACAGAGTGTCTCTATAGTACCCCATAGGTGTGAACGCGTGCCAGGGTTTTACCTGGCTGGACTTTACCTGCTCCATTCTTTCAACGCTCAGTAAAATATCTGAACATCTTAATTTAGTTATGGTAAAAGAGTGACCCCATGAAATACATGTCGAAGCTCTGTTTAAATATAATCACACAAAAATTCGATTAACGGTATATGTATATGTTCCAAATTGTAATTATTTAATAACTCTGGGAAAAGCGCTGGTATTGTGTGTTGATGTAACGAAACATTGACGGTATAGGATTGAGCATCTATAAATACTTTCTGTTCTACAGCCGTGCTTAGAAGCTTCCACAAGATTTGAACGCATCCACAGTTATTGACGAAGTGTTTTGCTGAGGAAGACCTCAGTCAGTAGTGTATGACTGAACTGACGTCATAGAGCCGTACGCATATGCACACACACGCTGACACACACGCACACACACACAGACGAATATACACACATGCACAGAGAGAGGGGGGCACATGTTTCGGTGATACATTTACCTATCAACTAATTTGATCTGAGACCGTGTGTTTATATATATATTCATACAGCTTTGGATATGATTTTATGTTGATTTGGTCGCTATTTCCAGCAAATACTACAATTGCACAAAGGTTGTTGTAAGTCTGATCTGTCAGAGATGTGAGGAGAAATAGTTTCTGTGAACAACTTCTCCTTCAATGAAAATTTAGCTCTGCGTCAAACGAATATGAAACTGATCGAATTGTCAACTCCACCTACTTTTATTATCCTACGATTTCCGAAAGAAAGACAATTCAGTTCTGGAATCGGAGTAAGGCTGAGAAGAGGAGATAGAGGGGTAAGTTTTCTCACGAGAAAATTTTATATTAACTGGAATGAAATAATCATTAATGGCTTACATGGAACAAAAAAAGTTGGATTACAGCTACAGGCATTTGCTGCAGCAGCTTTAGATGTACATAAAGTGGACAAATATAAGAGTGTGTGTGTATGTGTGTGTATTTGGGTATTTGTGTGTGTATGTGTGTGTATTTGGGTATTTGTGTGTGTATGTGTGTGTGTAAGGAGTAAGTTTTCAGAAGTGAATATTTATATAGATATTAATTATTGTTATTTTTATCTTCGGTAAATATAAATAGTTGGCAATAACACCACTAATATAGGTATTTTCAGGCCTTAAATAGCATCAAATAGCTACAGAATTAAAATTTATATTCGTCATAAAGACAGACAAGGAACCTACCTGCTAGAAAGCAGAGTTAAAAGCCTCAGTCGAACCACCAATAACTGAAAATTTCAACAGAAAAACAACAATTGGCGAGCGAACGGGTTAAATAATGTTGACATACCAAAGATAGTTGAATGCGAGATATTTTGGTATTTGGATACACTTGAATCATGATTTTTAGTTCTGGCGAAAAGCCTCAACCTTCATCTGCAACTTTGACCATATCTTTATAAATATTCACTTCTGAATATTTTTTTCTCTTTATTGAAGCTATTCTGATTTTGATGCAAAACAATTCCGAATGCCTTCAGAGTTCATCGTGACGAGTTAAAAGATTGAAAACTTGCTGAAGAAGGTTGAGGGTTCTCCGCAGAACTAGAAATCATTATTCCAGTGTATCTAAATACCAAAATATTTAGCATTGATCTGTCTTTGGTGGTATGTCAAAATTCTTTAACCCGCTCGCCCACCTATTGTTGTTTTTCTATTGACTTTTTCAGTGTTATTGGTGGTTTACCTGAGGTTTTTAACTCATCTTTCGAGCAAGTAGGCGCCTTGTGTGCCCTTGGGATATGTGTGTGTGTTTGTGTGTGTTTGTGTGTGTGTGTGTGTGTGTGTGTGTGTGTGTGTGTGTGTGTGTGTGTGTGTGTGTGTGTGCATAAGAAAAGAAAGAAATAATTGTTATAAACTTCATTAACTTACAACTGTTTCTACTATAAACTACAATGCACATATAGTTGTGCGCTATTTGAGTAACACCCAATAGCTTCATCGGAGCTTCAAACATGAAGTGGTAAGCATTTGGGTAAACATTTACAGAAATACATAGAGAAGCATTACCATTGAAAACGCATTCACATGTGTAGGTAAAGAATTTCAGAAGATTGCCAAGGAAACCCCATGAATTAGAATACGATAAATTTTAAAAGGGTATAAGGATAAGTATTTGAGAAATTTCATTGATAAAAGATAAAAAGACTGTGGAGGCTCAATGGCCAAGTGGTTAGGGCAGCGGACTCACGGTCGGAGGATCGCGGTTTCGATTCCCAGACCGGGTATTGAGCGAAAACATCTAAAAGTTCCATAAGACTCCGGCAGGGGGTGGTGGCGACCCCTGTTGTACTCTTTCGCTCCAACTTTCACTCTTTCTTCCTGTTTCTTGAGTAACGCTGCGATGGACTGGTGTCCCGTCCAGCTAGGGGGAACACATACGCCATAGAAACCGGGAAACCGGGCCCATGAGCCTGGCTAGGCTTCAAAAGGGCACATAAATAAATAAATAAAATGACTAAAAGATCAATATAGTTTTTCCAGCAAGTTCTATTTTGGATACATAAAATTGATTATGTACTCTCTTCTTGCGCAATTCTTCTTCATATATTCTTTGCACTTCTTCCTTTGTTTTAACATTTTTTTCTCTGTTATCAATACTTCCTCGTTCCTAATTGTCACAAGTTTTCCTTACTTTGCGCTAGGTATCTCATTAAGCTCTCGGGTTCGATACGCACATTATCATTATTATTATTATTCTATGTTTGACTTTTGCTCCAAGTCTCACCCAGAGACCTCAAGAGACACCAGGTTGGAAGTTCACGTTGTTGTTATGCCTAGTGTGCCATATATTTGGGGGTTTTTTTTTTGGTGTTGTACTACTCAATGTCTAATACATAAATAAAAAAAAAAAAGTTTGTTTTAAACCTTGGGATTACATAGAGAGTATTCTATGTAGGATATGAGCAGTTATTATTATTACTATTATTATTATTATTATTATTATTATATTATTATTATTATTATTATCATTATCATTATAAATTATTATTTTTATTATGGAGTCAGAGAGCAGTGCATACCATCTAAGTGACACTGGGGTAAAATATACGAAGTCCAGTATACCCATCATGACTACACGTCTGATAAGAGTACACCAAGCACATGCATCACAACCATATGTGCACGACATGATGATCTCATATCAAGATAAACAGCGCGTGACCTTGCAGGTGGGGTGGCGGGGCCTAGTTAAAATTTTCTTCAGGTCGAGTAGCCTATCCCGCTCAAAAGGTCCCTGAATAAGATTTTATTTGAGGAGGCTCAACTAAACACCCCACCTTTCCAAAAGCGAATTATCCAAACCACAAAGAATTCCTCCCAACACATGGCTGTTATGTTCCCCCCTCCTTCTCGTAACTGCAATATCAATTCTCAGGTCTCCACATTTATCAACCTTTTCTCTTTCTTTCATGATCCCCTAGCACTGCCACGTCAATTATTAGGCCCGCCTGTTTGTCCCTCCAAAACGTTGCTATATCCGGTTCGGAGATCTAATACCTTGTCTGTCTGGATGTGAAACTCCCAGAGGATTTTTGCCTTCGCATTTTCGTCCATTACTTTTTCCGGTGTATGTTGGTACCGCAACCTCATATCCATACTTACGGCACAGTAGCCATTATTATTATAAGTATTATTGTTGTTGTTGTTGTTTCCGTTCACATTAATGGCACGTAGTGTAAATGAAATGGGTACCAGTTGAACATTTGGATCGATGTAATCGTCTTATCCCCACCCTTAAAATTGCTGGCCTTGTGTTAAAATTTGAAACTATTATTATTGTTGTTGGTGTTGTTGTTACTATCATTATCACTACTACTACACCTACTACTACTAATAATAATAATAATAATAATTATTATTATTATTATTATCATTATTATTATTATCATTATTATTATTATTATTATTATTATATATTATTATTATTATTATTATTATCATTATCATTATAAATTATTATTTTTATTATGGAGTCAGAGAGCAGTGCATACCATCTAAGTGACACTGGGGTAAAATATACGAAGTCCAGTATACCCATCATGACTACACGTCTGATAAGAGTACACCAAGCACATGCATCACAACCATATGTGCACGACATGATGATCTCATATCAAGATAAACAGCGCGTGACCTTGCAGGTGGGGTGGCGGGGCCTAGTTAAAATTTTCTTCAGGTCGAGTAGCCTATCCCGCTCAAAAGGTCCCTGAATAAGATTTTATTTGAGGAGGCTCAACTAAACACCCCACCTTTCCAAAAGCGAATTATCCAAACCACAAAGAATTCCTCCCAACACATGGCTGTTATGTTCCCCCCTCCTTCTCGTAACTGCAATATCAATTCTCAGGTCTCCACATTTATCAACCTTTTCTCTTTCTTTCATGATCCCCTAGCACTGCCACGTCAATTATTAGGCCCGCCTGTTTGTCCCTCCAAAACGTTGCTATATCCGGTTCGGAGATCTAATACCTTGTCTGTCTGGATGTGAAACTCCCAGAGGATTTTTGCCTTCGCATTTTCGTCCATTACTTTTTCCGGTGTATGTTGGTACCGCAACCTCATATCCATACTTACGGCACAGTAGCCATTATTATTATAAGTATTATTGTTGTTGTTGTTGTTTCCGTTCACATTAATGGCACGTAGTGTAAATGAAATGGGTACCAGTTGAACATTTGGATCGATGTAATCGTCTTATCCCCACCCTTAAAATTGCTGGCCTTGTGTTAAAATTTGAAACTATTATTATTGTTGTTGGTGTTGTTGTTACTATCATTATCACTACTACTACACCTACTACTACTAATAATAATAATAATAATAATTATTATTATTATTATTATTATTATTATTATTATTATCATTATTATTATTATTATTATTATTATTATTATTATTATTATTATTATTATTTCTTTACTACACACAAGGGGCTAAACACAGAAGGGACAAACAAGGACAGACAAATGGATTAAGTCGATTACATCGACCCCAGTGCGTAACTGGTACTTATTTGATCGACCCCGAAAGGATGAAAGGCAAAATCGACCTCGGCGGAATTTGAACTCAGAACGTAGCGGCAGACGAAATATCGCAAATCATTTCGCCCGGCGTGTTAACGTTTCTGCCAGTATCGTTAATGTTTTGTATTTCCACTGCACTCCAGGCACTTCTGTTAGCTGTAGCTGGACACACATCACTTTGCTGCACCTAATTTATTCTCCCGCAACTAAGATTTCAAATGAAGTAAATCGACAGCTAACTTCATTTAAGTTGTACTTGTATTTGAATCTTCTGTTTATGCTTGACCTATGGCGCCCTTCTGATGTAATGTTATCTGCCATTGGCATTAATACTATAATATGCCGGTATCACGAGTCAAGATAGCTTAAACCAAAACGTCTTTAACGAGCCTTATTCTTGAACATTCGGATGACGTCGAAACAAGTGATATTCTGTAAGAACGGGAAGAGGGAGAGAGAGAGAGAGAGAGAGAGAGAGAGAGAGAGCAAACACTGAACAAACATTAATCCATTAAATTTCCTACATGTGTGTATATATATATATATTTGTGTGTATGTATATTTGCGTGTTTGCTTACATATCTGTACACGTAAAGATAGTGATTCATATATCGCTTTAGCGAAATTGTTAATTCGTGGATTACAACTCTCCAAGATGTTGAAATTGCCAAAAGAAACTAAGGTAAACATGAATTAGCGATCAAGATTATTCTTAAAGTGAAGTTTCTTGATTTTCTAATCGCGAGAAAAAGAATGGATTCAATGGTGTCAACAGGGTGACCCAAACTCCCTGATATAATTAGGATTTGGATTATAGTCGTAGCCAGCGTCAGTTAATAATATCGAAAGATTAAAAGAAACAACACAAACTGATCGAAATAACGTTTAAATCTCAGCAAGTTTTCACTTGGAATACTTTGACGAGAATTCTCCATCACATTGCTTTCGTTATTCTAAAGTACACGTGCTTGCTTCTATTCTTTATATATTCGTGTAGAAATCCAGGTGATTCCTTACAGATACCAACTCTCACACACGCTACAGGTAACTCTGGAGATTTTACTTAATTATCAATACTCATAGTTTTCATCATGGTTCATAGCAGCTGAATATTTCTTTTCGAAAACAGTCAAAACAGAAAAGTATTCCTGAGACTGGAAAAGATGGTCGAAACCCTTCCAGCGTAGTGGACACCGCTAAAGAGAGCCAGTGACGATGTAATGATGTTAAACTATGAATGTCAAAATTCCAATCAATATTGGTTTTTGCCAAGCATCTTAGATCATATTTAAATAACAAACAAATCGATATCAATTTCTTTTCCATTTAATAATGGATTTAATTGCTTGTAATTTTCTATATCAAAGGCCATTCATCAATAGTTAATTAGTCTTACTGATTTCAATTAAGTTCCTGGTGTAGTTATGTCCATATTAATCAGTTAAACATTGACTGACCTTGCAGTGCTCCTGCTGCTTACAGCACCTAAATTCCACATGGATCTCAATGACAACTGGGTGGATGGCCCTATACGCGATCCCTTATTTGGTTGCTCCTTTTATAATAAATAGCGATGACAAGACCCTTGAATTCCATTTAATCATCTTAAAAACAAAGCATACATTTATAATGTACTTCTAGTTGCATAGTGGCTGGAATTTTTATGAAAGTAAATCTATTCGATCAGAGATGAGCAAAGGCTACATCACAACTACCGTGACATCTAGGGTTATTGATCAAGCGATTGTAATGCGATTTAATCATATCATCTGTACAACACTTGTGGAAATAAATGACTCTAACCTGAATGTATTAAACTATTTCTTTCTAAAATCTTTCTTCAATCTATTATTGTCTCAAATTTCCAATCAACTATTCCAATTAAATTCAACTAACTTGGACATATTTCAATTCGCTGACCAGAAATTTATTTGCTCATCTATTTCTCCCATTCTTGATCCGTTATCCTTTCTCGGCTCTTAGGAATACACTCCAGGCATTATTAGAACTCATTTTTGTTAAAGTTTACAATACACAAATACTGAAATAGTTTTATTTGTGTCACCTGCTAGATCTGCCTTTGCACCTTAATATATTTGTTTGTTTCAAACGTTAACCCTTAGACACATTCCGAACATTTTGTTTTGTACGGAGCATCTAATCGTAGATATTGGAAAATATGGTTTGATTATGCTCTAATGTCTTTCATTATTAGGACTGACATTTTTGATGGCTTAGAAGATAGGGCAGTACTTGTGGCATCATCTTTGTTATTTCTGAAAGACATCTCTGACGAATGGAGGAATTTACTTTTAGACTTGGGACAAAAACCTGAACGTGTGCAACAAACGAATTCGTAAAGTACAGTCAAACCTGACAGTGGATTGAGTCTACCGCTTCCCTCCATTTATCATTTTTAACTTACGACTCACAGTCATAGCTTTGATTACAAAAGACAATATAGGTGCAATATGATTCCTGTTTGTGGTGTAACCCTATCGCAGGTTATTTGTATCCAGCATTTATTTCTTAGCCCCTGTTCCTTTTGTTTTCTTTTCACACTTATGCTTCTATTTTTGCGACAGATGCTTGTATCAAAAAAGCTCTTTACGCTACCAATTTCTATAAGAAAGCACGAGCAAATTGATACATCCTTCTTTCACCCATCCTCATGGCTTTCACCGACTGGACACACACAACTTTCCGAATGTTTAAGTTTATGTTAAACACCATTTACATTATAATTTCTTCATACTTATTTTGGAAGTTTTTCACATTTCCTGATGAGACATCGACCTCGGTAACTTGTCAACTTTCATGGGATGGTTACTCCATAATTATGTCGATGACGTCAGCAAGTCATGAGGTGGTTGTCACAGGAGAACGACTTACAACATCTTTTCACCATTTACGTCGTAGTTATTGCGTAGTTATTTCAGTGACATTAATACGTCTTGTCAGCATTTACTAAGACAAGAGTAATTACTTAGGAAATTTATCGATGTAACCTCAACCCAGTAAATTTATTGAAAAAGAAGAAACATACATTATTGATTACTTTGTAGGTTATCAAGACAAAAAGAGAGCCTGGTCGTGGTCGCTCGACCTGCTAGAGATAGATGATTGAGTCTCTATTTGATCACATCAAACATATTTGAAACAGTCAAAGCGGAATTTGAAAACGTAATTTTACATGGACTACACCCGAAAAAAATAAAAGAAGCGCTGGTCACAGTTTGAACTGTGATTAAACTGTTGGAAGTTAACAACGCTGTGCTTCACCAAGTCTGGTATAAAACAAAGACAGAAACTTTTAGCCCTGGTAAACAGCACTGGTTTCAAATTTTGTCACAAAGCTAGGAATTTCGTCTGTCGTCCGCAGTAATCAACTTTATCGACGACGGGAAGCTGAAAGGCAAAGTCGACCTCGGCGGGATTTGAACTGAGAACGAAAAGACGGACGAAATGCCGCGAACCATTTTGTTGGAAGAGCTTGTGTATCTGCCAACTCACCGCCTTCCCATGGCGCACCATATTACCAATTCCAAGAGTGAAATATTCTTCAAATTATTAAAACGGTAAATATAAATGGGTTGCTAATTTTTCTACCTAATAATTTCAATTTATAATCAAATAAGATTATATACGAGGTGGTATCAAATAGTTTCCGGACTAGTTATCTTTAATTAAAAAAAAATAACATATTTTTAACATTACCTCCTTCGAATTAGTCACGGTCCACAGTATTACACCTGCTTCAGCGTTCCTGCCACTTTCGGAATCCGGCCTGACAGTCATTTTTCGTAAGCGAGTCGAGGACCATCAGCGATTCGCTCTTGATCTCGAGAACGGTGTGAAAACAGCCACCTTTGAGCTGCATTTTCATTATGGTGAAGACACGGAAGTCCGCTGATGCTTAATCCGGTGAATAGGGCGATCGCGGAAGAGAGATCAAGTTGTTTTTTGGGCGAGAAACACACGGTGACAGGGTGCATTGTCGTCATAAAAATTCAATCCTTCGGTCTCCCGAGATCTGGTCGCTTTCGCCGAATTTCTCGTCTCAAACGCTTCAAAACATCACAGTAGAACTCTGGATTGTCGGCCTAGCCCTGAAGGACCGAATTCTCGATGCCCAACGCCACAGGTGTCCTCCGATGATCCTCATGCACCAGCTTAGGAATTTTCCCCGCATTTCCGAGGTAACGCTCCTGACAGATCTTCCAGATTGTGCATCATCTTCCAGGGACGTTCTTCCTCTTTTGAAGCGCCTGTGCCACTCGGAACATTCCGTACGACCCATTGTTTCATTGCCGTAAAATTACCAAAGCATGGCCTTTTGTTCCAGCTTCTTGTCCCGGACAAAATCGCAGACCACAGCATACACGTGATAAAGAAAATACAAATTTCACAACTTGCGAAGTAAACATAGCAATGGAACTCGGCACACTTGCCTCATGAAAGTCACAGCCAGTTCTCACTGCACACGCTACTGTATTTATATATATATATATATATATATATATATATATATATATATATATATATATATAATATATATATATATATATAATATATATATATATATATACCCTCTCTCCGCTATTACTTCCGACTTAACTCGACATTTATCCTCTAACTTTATAACACTTCGCATTTCACTACAACCTATCTTTATTTCTCTCGCTCTCACTCTCTCTCCTCTTATTTATATTCATCTTTTCTATTCAGCATCTAGTCTTTCAATATCTCTCACTTTTTGAAATGCTTAAAATATAATAACTGAAATATATGACAAATATTAAGAAGGGAAGAGGGGATAACTATTAAAGTCCAATAAAGATGTTGAACTAAAATAATACACACGAAATATTCAAATTAAATTCCTAGAATATTTGATTTTGTATTTAATGTTTCGTCTGCCTGCAATTGCGTAGCTTATTGTTTGAAAGTTGTGTGTTGGGAGATGTTGACTGATTTAATTAGCTGTTAGCAGCGATGTCTATTCGATGTATGTGTGCAGTTGAATAACAAATTCATAAATTTACTCGTCGCTATTAAATTATGTGTTTGATATCTAAAGTGAACCGGGAGTGCTCACAAATGCTATCACAGTTCACTTTGGTAAAATGAATGCGGGTAATGAGTAATTAGTAAAAAGAAAAGAACTATAAGTGACTGGTGCTATCTGAGGACAGACTACTGAGTTGCTGCTTTGTCCTGATAGTTTACGTGAACTCTGAGGCTCTAAGGTGATATATAGGAGAGTAATATTTCTTTCAGCAAGATGATAAACAATGATGAGTACCAGCGACTTAAGTGAGGAACATCATAAGATTTTAGATGAGTTGCAGGAAGTAATGAGTAAAGGTGTGAGAAAAAGCTTGCTAGCGTTAAAAGGCACCAACAAAAGGAAGCGGCTAGAAATGATTAGGAGAGTCGATTCCGTTATCAGTAGGATAGATTCTAAAAATATAGGAGACACTAACTTATTGATCTAAGCAGGTAGAGCTGCTAGAGTTACAGCGAAGGCCAAAACTTCAAAGTTAAAAACCAGAAAAACGAGCAGAAGTTATGTGACTGGCAGGAGAATGCGTTTCATGGTAGATTGCCTGCCAAACAGAGTTTCAGAAAATAGTAAGTAGTGACACATGGCTATGTTTGCAGGAAGGAAAGCTGAAAGGGAAGATAGAAAATTTGTTAGAAATTGCATAAGATCAAGCATTAAGGGCTAATTGGATAAAAGCCAAGATAGATAAACAACAAATATATTCCCAATGTAGGTTATGCAAATCAAAAGAGGAAAGCGTTATTCATATAATAAGTGAATATTATCATTCTGGCACAGAAAGAGTACAAGAAAAGACATGACAACCTAGGGAAAGTAATTCACTGGGAGTAATGTAAAAAGCTTGGATTTAAAGATACTAAGGAATGGTATGAACATGAACCTAGTAAAGTACTGGAAAATAAGAAATACAAGATGTTCTGTGACATTAATGTTCAGACTGACAAAGTAATAGAAGCTAGAAGGCCTGATTTAGTAGTAGTAAATAAATAGAATAGAAAGTGCCAAATAATTGACTTTACAGTCTCAAATGATGAAAAAATCCATGAGAGGTATAGAAAAAATAGCAAAGTACCAGTACCTAGCCATTGCATTATAGAGACTAGGGAAAGTGCGGGTAAAATGTATCCCAGGAATTATAGGTGTATTGGGGACTATTCGTAAAGACCTGAACAGATAGATAGAGGAAATAGGCATAAAACCCAGTTTAGTACAGGCCCAGAAAACAGTGTTATTAGGGACAGCTAGGATACTAGGGAGGGTTCTTGTCAGCTAAGGTAAATTGTTGTAATCTGATATTATAATTTTTGTCTTTTCCAACAATCTAATCTGTTGTGTGTATGTGAAAATAATAATGATAATAACTAGCTGGTACCGTGAATACTTCACGGAAAATATTAAAAATGTGAAGTTTATTTGCCATCAGAATGTGGCGGTCCTAAAAAGGACGATGTTACTGCTCCTTAAGACCCAGGAAAACATCCTTTCGAGCTGGCTATCGACACACAGTGTTTGCAAGGGAGGACATCGCTCACATCGCCAACTTTACGTGATACCTATACACCATGGTTTCTGGGTGGTTACCCGTCCTCAGTGTGAGATAATTAAAAATGTAAGCATCAGTAAATTGTGACACTTACAGAATATAGAGAGAAGTGTAAAACCGATAACTATATAATCCAACCAAAATACAGACACAAACACACGCACACATAAATATATAATTGTAGGAAAGTAAAAGTAACATCCAATATTTGCTGTCGACTCTGAACAAACTAAGAAACATTTAAAAATCACAAAACAAACGCCACCTTTCTTTCTGTCTCCACTCTCTCTCTCTCTCTCTCTCTCTAACTCACTCCCTCTCTGTCCCTCCTCTCTCTCGCTTTACCGCTCTCTTCAAGCATGCCTCGTCTACTAAACACCTTTTATTTTTCTTTCTACCTCTGCCTTCAACTGTAGAAAAGTAACAGTGACGTCCTCAGGTATTTGCTGAAAGAGGGACAGACAGGAGAGAGAGAGTGTGTGAGAGATAGAGAGAGACAAAGAGAGACAGACAGACAGACACGCATAGATAGACAGACAGACAGACAGACAGACAGACAGACAGACAGATAGACAGATAGATAGATAGAGATAGATAGATAGATAGATAGATAGATAGATAGATAGATAGATAGATAGATAGACAACAGTTCTTGCAATTTCCATATTTTCACTGGTTTTATCATATATCGTCCAAAGTAAAAAGCTTAGCGGTATTTCATCTGTCGCTACGTTCTGAGTTCTAATTCCGCCGAGGTCGACTTTGCCTTTCATCCTTTTGGGGTCCATAAATTAAGTACCAATTGCATATTGGGGTCGAGCTAATCCTCTGTTCCACTCTCCCAAAATTTCGGGCCTTGTGCCTAAAGTAGAAAAGAACCCTTAGCACATAGGACAAAATGCTTAGTAGCATGTCTTCACTTTCTTGGTTCAAATTCCGCCAAGGTCGATTTGGCCGTTCATCCTTTCGGGCTTGATAAAATAGGCACCACTTGAGTAGTGGTGTCTATATAATCGACTGACCACCATTATTGAATTGCTGACCTTCTCCCAAAACCGGTCTCGGTTTTGTCTTTCAAGCTTTCGGGGTCAATAAAATTAGTAGCAGTTGAGCAATGGGGTCGATATAAATGACTTGCCCCTGCCCCGAAATACCTTGTGCCCAAATCTTGAAATCAGTATTTTGTTTTGTTTCAGCCGTTGAGTATAATTTCAGCTTGAAATATGATTTTATATTAAATATTATGAACTTTTTATTACTAAGTCAAAAATTTGGCAGAAATGTGGTCACTAAACGTAAATTCTTTTTCTTTATTTTTCTTCTTTTACTTATTGATTTAAATTCAGCTTTTTCACCTTGCAACACATTCCGGTTGATTTAATCATCTTGGGTAGAATTCTCTTCACGAAATCTAAGCATATTTCTGAGACAAACAGATCAATATTTATCTGAAATTTATCAACGTTTGCCGAAAGAAAAAAAATGACATGATTACGATTTCTAAGCAAAGGCTATTGCACTTCATTTACATCATTCATTATTAATCTTGAATTAATTTAGATCACGTCTTCATCAAGTCTCCTGTGGGTATCAGTATCCCCGGCAAGTATCAATGAGTTCATGTGTTGCAATGTTTGATTCCCAAAGGAGATAACTTCCTAACCATTTGGACACTTAAAATGCATTAAAGAAAAGATGTGCCCACGAAACCTCCACCATTATACTTATATTCTTATTTAGTATAATTTCTTCATGAAGTATAATTTCTAACCGGAGAAAAACAAATCTATTTATAAAGACTAAGAGACGATATTGTAGCAATAGTTTAATAATTGTGATTGTCACGGAATATTTTCACTTGCTCCGCTTCTATATGTAGGTTAAAGTTCAACTTTATAATATATTTAGCTCATTATTTGTTTTAGTAACCACAGTCTATCGCAGACTCCCCATTCATGCTACTTCGGTATCTAAATCGTCTCATTTGCCATTACTATTTAAGTTGGGAACAAAACTTATACTGCAGGAAATTTCTACTTTGAAAAGGCAATATAAAATGAAATATTATCATAGAAATATTCTATAACAAAACACTTTTTTCCTCTCATATTTATTGGAAAATATTATTGGAATTTATTAAATTAGATATATCGACTTTTGTGGCAATAGCAAATATTATATATTTTCACTTGCGACAAATTAAACAAAATTGAAGAGAAAAACATCCAGAGGTCTTGAACTCTTGTGTTCCTATATTTACTGCCAGATCTTCAAGATTTACTCTCAACTAAACTCAGTTTACGGCAGTAAATTTACGTGAGTAGAGTATTACGTTCTGTAAAAGGTAGCTTCCTATCTACCAACAGATCGACCTGTCACTCTATCCCTCGATCGTCCTCTTTATCTATCTATCTATCTATCTATCTATATCTATCTATCTATCTATCTATCTATCTATCTATCTATCTATCTCTTTATCTATCTATCTAGCTAGCTATCTATCTGTCTATTTATATATATGTATGTATACATACACATATATATGCACGTGGGTGTGTCTGGGTATAATTATATAACGCGATGTATAAATCATATGGAGATATCTAAATATGCAGGCATAGCCAACATATGTATTGTTAAATGCATGACAAGTACCGAATACACGGGCACACAATGAAAAATTTCATAACACTCCCAATCATACCTGAAATCACCGAATCAGTTTGGTGCTTGATGGTCGACTGGGCGGAGAGAGAGCAAGGTGCCGGAGTGAGCGAAACTTCAAGCAAGAAAAGAGGCACTTGGCCGCCATTACAGAGAAGATGGTATTTGACAGGGGTCAGGCATTAGCTTACATGTTGTTAGGTAAATCATGGTATCTTAAGGCGGTGCTCAGCTGTGTAAGTAATTTGGCGCAGGATCAGAGGTACACAACAGCCAGTTTTCATTCCTGGACGAAAGCTTCCTGATACACTTAACACGGACTATCCCACGTCCTCACAACCTAAGAAGTCATTTAATTAATAGTAGATGTTAGTAATCAATATAAGTTTTAGGCGTTAGTTTGCCCTAATGTGGAGGTGCCAGTCCAATATATTTGAAGCGTTTTAGTTCCTGTCAATGGTGCTAGTATTGTGATCACGTCATGGTGACCCCTGTTCACAGATTTCAATTCGTATCTGTTTTCTTATTTCTTGCCCTTTCCGTTATACATTTTATATACATAAATGTATGCATGTACGTGTGTATATTTGTATGTATACCCTCATATATGCATGCATATATAACCTTACATACATACATGTGTGGATTTTTCTATTATTATTCTTAATGTACGTGTTGCTTGCTTGATACAATCCTTGCAATTCTTCTTCAGAATATTCGTTTAGAAAACTGTTAAGCTGTTTTCTTCGTTTGTGATGACAAATCTTCCATTTTAACGCTGTATTACCTATCACGACCTAACAACTAATGTATGGACCTGAGGTGTAAGGAGACAACATCTGTCGCTAGACATAATCTTTTGGAGCAAACTTTCCAGATATTTGGCAGATAATCTTCCAAATCACCGTTGACTATTTAATTAAAATAATAAGCAATAACTAAGTTATTTCCTTTCAGTTAATTGAGTTATATTTCCTTTTCAATACTTGGCGGAAAACATGACGCAATTAAATCACTTTGATTTATCTCTTCTGGCCAGTGTTTCTGTGTCAGACGGAATGACTGTGGCTGGAGATCACAATATGGCAACTAGCCAAGTCTACCATAGCTAGCAAACTCCGTTTAACGTACTAATTTGTTATGTAGTAGTAGTAGTAGTAGTAGTAGTAGTAGTAGTAGTAGTAGGAGCAGCAGCAGCAGCAGTAGTAGTAGTAGTAGTGATATGACGAGATGGCAATTTCCAAGAGGCTCATATCATTACTTGAAGAATCCAATGAAATTAATAGTGTTGGTGCGGTAACCAATCTCAATAATTCACCATGCTTGTTCCTTTCTTATGATTATCTAAAATTTCTCTCGAATTCATTCCAGCTTCCCCTCATTTGTCTGCGGTCTCTCTACACCATTGTTTTCCTCTGCTACTTGCTGTAATTCTTTGCCTCTAACCAGAGGTTAACTAATAATGTTAACTAAATATATTAAAATCAGTATTTAAAAACCCAATGTACTGAGGAGTAATATTATAATTAGAACTAATTAATCGAACAGAAAAAGATTCATTAACTCAATTAATATTATTACGGCAAAAATGAGAAGTGCCTGTCGACGTGTTTCTGTCTTTGTCACGGATAGGCCACGTTTCTTAGACATTCCCGTAACTGCAAAAGGAGTGATGATAGAACCAATTCTTAAATGAAAACAATTATACGGCAGGTCGCACGTTTTACTGTATTTAGAGAAACATTTTAGATAATTGCTGAGATACGCCATCAACGTGGAGAAGAATGCGGTGAATATCAATGATGTACTACAGTTCTATATTTAAGGGATGAGGAATTATGTACTTTAGTTACACTATTTACATTTCACGGATATTTGACGGGCATATGGCGTAGTGGTTAAGAGCGCAGGCTACTAAACCCAAGATTCTGTGTTCGATTCTAGGCAGTAACCTGAATAATAATAATAATAATAATAAAATCATCGAAGTATACCTTAGGAATGAGAACCCAGGTCGAAATTTCCCCAAGACACCTGATGAAGTCTGGAGGGTATATCAACCGAAAAGTTGTTTTAACAACAAACAAGGTGAGCACAATTATCACTCAAATATAAATAGTGTAAATAATGTACGAATGATGTAACTCTAGATTTTAGTGTCTGTTTGTAATGACACTGCTATCAAGTTATTAAACTAATATTTCATTTCCTCACCACACGTTTACTTTCCAATTAGATGCTTAATATTCGTTTCATTAAATATGATAATTCCTAATTTATTTCAATATGTATATTGAAATAGATATAGAATTATATATATATATATATATATATATATATATATATATACTGTGTCTGGAGAGAGTCATTTTCTTTTTGTGCCTGGCAAAATTTCCACTTACTTCATATTTTTATTTTTCTAAAATTTTCGTTGCGTCTTGCAACCTTTTCAAGTCTTGACTCTGCCCGATATTTACACTGCGTTCCTTTTTGTTTGTACGCATGTGTGTGGGTCTGCGTGTGTGTGTATGTACCTCTGTATGCATGCATGTACGTATGTATGTGTGTATGTACGTATATATGTGTGTATATGCATATGTATATATGTATGTGTGTGCATCTGTAGGTATGTATCCTGCATATTTATGTGCTTGCATGTCCGTGTTTGTGTATTTTCTATGTATGTGTATACATATATATATATATATATATATATATATATATATACATATCTATATATGCATGTATGTATGTATATATATATACATATATACATGTATATATACATACGCATATATATATATACATACGCTCCTTAATATATATATATATATATGTGTGTGTGTGTGTGTGCACGCATGCATATATACATACGCACACATATACTGTCTCTCTCTCTCTCTCTCTCACACACACACACACATACACACACACATATATATATATATAGTTCAGAGGGTCACTCTGTCTACACTAATTGCTGTCTGAAATGGCACCACTTTTTCATGGAACTGGTCGAGATACCAAAATATGTATAACATTATCCGCATTTTACACGATATTTTGGTTTTTAATTTCAATATTTAACTACGTTACAATCTAAAAAGTTGTAACTAAAATCTTGTTTTCTTCAGAATAACAAAACAAAGAACCCGCTGTTGTATATTAAGCATTTAGCGAAATTCTAATTAAAAGACACAGTGGTGGATAAAGATGTGTAACTAATTGTTTGTGTATGTAGAGAGGAAATATAAATACACGGAGTGTAAGATAATGTAAGAGGTGGGTGAAGTAGACGTCTAGGAAGTAAATAGATATAGAGAAAGGAATACAAGTGGGTAAGAAGACAACAGAATTATAGAAAGCAGAAAAGTAAACCAAAGAAATAAGAAGTCAAAAGCAAAATAATTATAAAATGAAGATAAGAAAATATAAAATGACAAAGAAAGAAAAGAAAAAAAAACGGTAGATGAAGAGAGAGAAGATGGTATAAAGTAATGGACGAACAGAAAGAAAATAAGGGAAAAGAATAATTTTCGTTTGTCAGTTATTTATCTATTGATGTAACATATGAATGAAATATCTTTTGGAAGTGGACAGGAAGAGAGACAGACCGACTGATAGAGAGAGGGAGGAGGGAGATCTTAATGTTAAGATCAAATATCTTGGTTATTAAAACAAAATTACAGGAACTTTTAATGTTTCATTTCTACCAGAAAATAATTGCTTTCCTTCTTTCAGCTCGACAGAACACGGAACAGAACACAGAGAAGTCATTCGGTGTTAAAGAGAAAGTCCCTGATTTTTTTTTTCTTTTAAGTGACGTCTACCTTTAAACATTATGAGACAAAGAAAACGGAAAAAAAAAACCAGAACAATTTATAGTTTCTGAAATTTCGAGAAACAATACATAACAAAGCAATATTCAAATTGTTCCCTGGTCAGTGCAGCTGAGAGTAATACCCAGGTATGGTTGTGTGGTTAAGAGATTTGCTTCATAGCTATAAGGGTTCGGTTTCAATCTCACTGGACAAATCTATTCAATAATATCTTTCAGATGACGCAATATTTGTGAGTTAAATCCATACTCAGAAACTGTGAGGAAGCCCAATGAATGGACATTCAGACATTTCTCAGCAGTAAGCTTAATTCGTCGTCTGATTTAACTTCCACACCCGAGGTAGTCCATGCGTATTTTTCGCTTATTTTTTGGTTTTGTAAGTCTAAAGACAACCCCTTCCGTCTATTCTTCCTCTCTTCCTAGTCATCAGTCTCGGTGTTTCCTTAAACAAGATCGCAGATGCCGTCCTTCATCTTCTGACAATTGTACCAAAAAATTTCAATAAAATATTCTCAAGTATTTAATTTTGCTTTCTATCTGTTACTGTTGCTAATGTTATCACCCTTACATCTTTAGATCTTACCATCGCTAAACTCCTTCAGAAAGTAGTCCTCCTAAAACTCTTTCCCTGTCTGTGATTTACCCCAACGTGAAGGTATTCAACAGGAACATCAACCGCAGCACTGAGAACCGTCCATTATTCTTGACCAAACCCTTCAATAAATAAAGCTAGGAACTGATCCCGTAATTTATGTAGTAATGCAAAATATTGTAGTTATCGCAGTATCATTGATGCGACAAATCATTAGCTAAAAGACTAATTCTGGTTAGAATATTTAGTGGGTGTAATTTCAAAACAAATTAAATTTCATTAAACATAAAATGCTGTGTTACAAGGGGAATGTGATTATACAAAAATGTTAGTGTTGTATGCCTCAATGTGGCTTTGATGAAGCAGACCAATTATCTAGCATTTCCATCCATGGGCGTTTCATTACTATGTCCAAAAATACGTTTATTAAAAGTCATTTTTTCTTGATATGACAAAAGGTATGATTTCTTACTTTACTCTAAGATCAGGTGAAAGTCACACGGGAACCTGTGGAGGAATCGTTCTCACTAAATTCGTTTGAAACATTGCATAAAGAATGGAAACTCGGAACACTTGTATGACGGTGCTACTCCCAATCATTTATGGATTCATTCTTCCATTTCATATCGTCGTTCATTGCTTCTATACTGATTAGAAATATTAAAAATTCTATTTATGATATATAAAGGTTTCCATGGAATCGGCTCAGTAGCTTTTTCAAAGTGCTTCTTACCAGCGTTTTCCTTCCACACACGCTGTGACATAAATTTCAAAGTATGTATATATTGACAAAGCTTACTCGTTTCCTTATTTGCCCCAAGATATTGAACTAGCTTTCTTGTTGATCTCCGGGTGCTTAGCATGATTGATGTATTCAAACATCAGCAATAACAGAACATGTATGCCTTCATCTCTGCTTCTTTGAATCGAGATTCAACAAAATTCTTACCATCCTTTGATAAATATTGATAACCAATCTCATGGTTTCATACAGGTGATGTTCAACATATCTAGCTTTAAGCATGTCAAGTGTAATTGAAAGATGTTCTTATTCAATCGTATTTCTCGAAGTTATGCGATGCAACAGGTACAAGAACAAAGGTTTACACCCCACCCCTACACATAGACACACTGCCAACTCCATTATAGTAACCAAAAGAATGCTTGCCATTAATACTGAATTTGGTTATAGCATAATATACGCGAAAGTTGTGCGAGAATGACAAATTTATAAACATGTAAATCAAACTAGGTGACCTGACCGCACTACAAAACCTCAAAATGTCGATAGGTAAACAAACATTCATAGACATTATTGAATCGAAAAAAGAAAGGCGGGCATAATCATATTTTATAGACACCTACAGGAAAATATAGCCAAACACGCGCCCTAAAATTAAATAGACACCTCTCCCTCTCTCTCTCCCCTCTGCGTTTTCACGTTATTTTCAAAGCACCCTGTATTATAATAACTATGAGAGCGCTTGCAATGCGTATCTAAACAATGCCAGGCCGGCGTTATTACAGACATGCCTGTCTCACAGTCAGTTGTTGTCAGCTTTAACACACTTCAATCAATGTGTTAGAACGCTAATAATCGGTGTTGCTGCCCTTCTCCAGGACCGAACACGACTGTGTTGTTAGTTGAGACAAAAATCTGCCTTCATCACACGCACACGCACACACACACACGCACACACACACACACACACACACGCATACACACACTCTGGGGCACCGCTTAGAATTTTTAGTTGAATAAATCGACCCCAGGTTGTATGTTTTAAGCCTGGTATTTATTCTATCAGTATCTTGATAGAATAAGTAGGTTATGGGGACGTAAACAAACCAACATTGGTTTCAAGTGGTGGTGGGGACAAATACACACACAGACAGACACACAGATTATATATATATATATATATATATAGGCGCAGGAGTGGCTGTGTGGTAAGTAGCTTGCTAACCAACCACATGGTTCCGGGTTCAGTCCCACTGCGTGGCATCTTGGGTAAGTGTCTTCTGCTATAGCCCCGGGCCGACCAATGCCTTGTGAGTGGATTTGGTAGACGGAAACTGAAAGAAGCCTG
>NC_043013.1:58456725-58464225 GCF_006345805.1 Octopus sinensis
TGCCAGTGTTTACATTTGTAAGATCGCTCTATAAGTGTGTTAACAAGGTGATTCTTAGAGAAGAGAATATAGAAGAGTTCAGAGTTGCAAATGTTACAAAATCCCTTGCCCTTATCGTTAGGAAATGATATGCCCAGGATGAACCAATCTAACTTAAAATCTTTATTGTTGTCTTTACGATGCCAAACCAATTTACTTAGCCCTGTGCTATGACGTTTACTGCTATCCCTAAATGATGAGTAATGATTGGAAATTCTCTTAGATAACTGGGAAGAGGATGCGCCTATGTAGAAGCAAGAAATTTTACACTGGTATATAGAATTCTTGATCTTAGAATTATTAGACAAAAATTTAATTCTGTTGGGGTTGTCCTCAGAGATCAAAACTATGTTTTTATTGCTATATACATACACAACCATATATATGCATATATGCATACATATACATTACGTACAAACATATCCATAAGTACGTATGTATTACATGTGTTGAGAAGGGAGTATTATTACAGCAGTTCGTATAATCTTTTTATATAATTAAAACAATTATACACAATAGGTGGGTTTGAGTTTATATTAATACCTGTGATATTAGTTGGTATTGCAAATCATAAATTTCCGGGTATTAATCAATATAGTTTATTTCCCCTAATACCGGAAAAAATACATACATTAATAATGTTTGTCGTCACTTCAACCTGGCTCTTGCCTTCGAACGGACCTTACTGCGATTTTATAACCCCAAGAGGATATTTCCTCGAGTTGGTTAACAATGCACGCCTTCATTCGACGTATTGCAAGCGGGGGAGCGAACCCCTACCCACTTCTAGTGACGGGATCAGTAGATGAGCCAGTTTCAAGCTATTTTCTGGGAGATGGCAGTAGTTCGCTTCCCTTCGCAAGATATATAAATTTGAGTAACGTTCAGTCGTTGATTTTACTACAAGCAAACAATCTCGTTAAAATATCGCATTAACGTCCGTTCGAACAAGTTACTGGCGTTTATCACTTACAAGGATTTTAGAACTAGCCTGTTTGATGATATATATATATGCGCGTGTGTGTATATACATCTACATATTTATAGACAATCAATAGACAAACATACTGACTCAGACAGAGACAGATATTTAGACCTATATATATATGTACCACTTGACCAAATCTTGCCCGTACTGGACCGTTCCTTGTTTTTCAGTTCTATACCATATTATCACCTAAACGTTTGCTTCAACGGTCCCTACTTGAATCGCTACGTCCCATAAATCAATGTGCAGACATGTTTTATCTTAATACGGTTTGCCGTCATTTTCAGCTGAAATTCTGTCAGCTTAGGGTGTTGTGTGTACACATTTTCCCTGATTAATCATCAAGGGAATCGAGAATTTTAATCTTTCTCAATCCGTTATCTCTCTTGCCCTCAATATTTCTCTCTGAATCTTATTTTTTCATGCTTCTGCTTCCAATATAAATGTGACGTTAAGTACCTTTTTTCTTTAGCAGTGTCCAGAGCACTCAGTATTTAGTTTCTAACCTGTACTTATTAAGCGCATTTCTGCGGGCAGGAATAGTTTTCGTCTCTTAAGTTTAATAGAATAATAACCAATGAAGTTGTTTGATTGATTTAATCCACGATCTACTTCTTGCAAGTTTTGTTTCGTTGCCTCTGTATTAAAAACCATTTTTTTAAAAAAAGTAACTATCTCTTCTAACTGCAGCTATATCTATTTTAATAACCTAATATAACAAAGCATTCTCACATTTTTACTAATACAGAAACCAACAAAGTCGTATTTGTATGATCATACTCCGTGCAAACAAATCTACGCACGTATTGTACGCACATCTCAATGAAAATGTTTCCCCATCTTGCCCTACTTGAAAATGTTTGCCCCATCTTCGTGAAAAAACATTGATAGGAAATCATTGATTCATAATTGATGTGATGGTTGATTCACCTACGCTCACACCGTTCTAACTGTCATTCTGTTCATTTGGTCCAGAAACAATTAATTGTAACTATATAATCATTTTACAGACAGTAGGATATGACTTTACAAGAAGGCTATTTCGGTTAGTATTTCTACCAACTAGATAAACCACATAAGCTTCTAAATTGACAGCTATCATTTCTAGATTCGGCAACTCATAAAAATAAAGAATCAAAACGTCTCTCAATATAGCAACAACATTATTAATCTGCTTCGGAGAGTAGAGACTTAGTATAATTGTTGGTTGCTGAAGCTTAGTTGTTGAAGCTCAAACATTTATTTGAGTCTCAAGCATCAACAGAGTTTCCAAACTTGCACAAACTATAAGAGTATGGATGAGGAGGACCAGACAAAGATCAAGTTTGGAGCAGCAAAAACTGGAGGAGAACAAAAGAATTACTACAAAAAGGAATTTAAAATCTTTCAACTGCATATCACCATCATTAGAAAATTGGCACCAAAGAAATATCATCATATTTTTTAAGTTTTTTAAATTCATAATTCCAAAGAATACTTTTCAGAATGCAAGAAAAACGATATCGCTTTCACTTTGTAGTCAACTAGAATATAAAAAATACTTAGTGATGATGATAATAATAATAATAATAATAATAATATAATAATAATAATAATAATAATAATAATAATAATAGTAATAACAGCCACATCAACGACAACAGCATCGATAATGATAATTATAGTGATTTCCCCACATAGGTACGAACGCCAATTGCATACAAATATTTGGATTTATACATATGAATATGTATATATATATATATATATATATATATATATATATATATATATATATATATATATATATATATACATATATACATATATATATATACATATATGTATATATATATATACATATATATATATATATATATATGTATATGTATATATGTATGTATGTATGTATGTATGTATGTAAGTATGTATGTAGGCATGTATGTATGTATGTTTGTATGTATGTACATATGTATGTATGTGTATGCTGCTTATATAGTAATGTCATATGATGAAGGTAAATTCAGAAATAATTATACAATTATCGGCTCATGGAATACATGGCATGTTATGCTGAAATAAAAGATATTAATACACGCTTATAATTAAAGTTGAATAATGTTAAATTACATCCTTCCATATAGTTATTGACACGCACGAACGAAACACACACACAACAAACACACACATGTATGTTTGTATGCCTGCATGGATGTATGTGTACATGTTCACATGCACAAGCTGATTAGAAACACAGACAGATGCTGGCGGCTAAATAATATTGAAACCAGTTGACTTCATTGATTATAAACTGTGATACTTATAATTATTTTGTCTTCGGAAACAAACATATACTTTACTTTTTTTTAAATTTTATTTTAATACACATTTTAAATTCGATTTTGTATTTTCTATCTTAATTTGAAATAGATAAAATATCAACTGCAATCAGGAGTTTGGGCTAAAAATCTACACAAAACAAAGAGTAATAAACCGTTAAAGCTGAATGCCATAAGTTATCGATTTTCAACGTTTTCCGACAATTATTTTTAGGTAAAAAATTTGGTTTGGTGGAATGCTGAATAGTCTCAGCATGTTAGTTACAACACTTTATGCTCTGAGGACGAATCTGGTGGTTAAATTTGCCTTTGATCTTCCTGGAGGTCGATGGGATAAGGAACCATCGTGTAATAAATTGATAGACATATAATATCCTGTATAGCTAGCTGGGCCCACGATACTCAACATTCGCTGACAGACAAGCAGGAAATAAAGAAAAGAAGAATAAACCGAGAGCAGCGCCTAAACAGCGATAAAATCTGTCATTACAAGAAATAAAACAATTCAATTCACATTCTTAACATCTTCCTGTCTGCGATTGTTATAAATTAAATATTTTTAATCATATTTCTGTTAAATAATCGTCAATTATAAGTGAATTACTTGTTGAATGTTAACTTAATCATTTCAAAGTACAAGAATAGACTTAGAGAGATGAAGTATGGTTCAAGTGTTCACAAGTATCGTTATTGGCATCTTCTCAAAAGGAGAATCTTTGCTACAAATTCCAAAAATGTTGTTGGCCTTACTGCAGAGAAGCCGGAAAGGTAGACTTAGATTTATTAAGTTGATAACTTGCCTTGGACAATCCGTTAAAGAAAGAATTAAAATGGTAATGTCATTTTCATAAATGAAAAAGAAAATTAATATTGCTAATGACTTACGGTATGAATACGTGGGCTGATCAATAAGTATCCGGATTGTTGTTATAATAACGAAGCTAAATTACACAAAGTAAAGTAGCTTGACACAGATTGATTTGACCTGTGCTGTGCATGCGCACTAAGTTTAAACGTTGTTCACAGCAGCGCTTGGAAGGAAGGTGTGCAGCATGTGTTCGTCGCATTGATCATGACAGGAAAAGTTGAGCATAAAATCGGCATCAAATTTTTTCCAAAAGCTTGGCGATACTTGTCAAAATGCTTTCATCGTTCTCGACAGTATCAAAGAAATCTTGTGCAACTCAAATCTGAGTGTCTTTTGGGTCAGCTGAAAGCAGTTCGCGCACAAACTTAGCATACTCGTGTCTCATTCCCAAATCTTCGGTGATAATGCACTGAACTGAACCATAACTAATCTGCATATCCTCTAATAATTCACAGATGGTGATTCGACGGTTTCTCATCACAATTACACGGACGTCTGCGATGTTTTTTCTCAGTTCTGCTGCTTGCGGGTCTCCCAAAACGTTCGTCAATATCGACATTTTCCCGCCATCTTGAAAACGTCTGAAACACTCGTACACATAAGTTGACTCCAAACATGAAAAAGAAGCGCTGGATGAAAATATACACACACGCGAGTAAAATTTGGCATTATACGCACACAAATACAAATGTAGATATGTATAGTGTATTAAAAATGTATGTTCGTATACACACATAAGGAGGAATTTGGATTATCGCCATGTGGTGAGTTGTAATGCAAAATATATATATATAAAATAAGAAAAGGTAAATGCACACACTACTTAGTTTTAATATATTTTTTATATATTTTACTATTCGATGAACAAATTTTCTTTATTTAAACGTTCTTGTATAGAAATTATGCAAAAGAATAAAAAAAAAAGACCTGAATATGCAATTATAATTTTTCCTGGGTAAGGTCAAGAGCAACATCTGGTTTTTCAATTAAGAACCTTGACCACTGCAAATATTTGACCACACTAATACGAAGACCACGCCCCTTTACCACCCCCACATTAATAAATACAAAGGAATAAAGAAACAATACATGGAAATGCAATTATAACTTTTAATGAAGAAAATTAAAAACAACATCTGGTTTTTCAATTAAAACCTTGACCAATTCAAATACAAAAAAATATTTACTTCCCCGCGCTAAAAGTTCACTAAGTACTAAACGAACAAGTCTGACCATACCAATGCAAAAGCCACTCCTCTTTACCTCCCGCTCCTTCTCAAAAAATGGTTTCTTCTTTCTTCTCCCTTGCTTAGCAAACCTCATAAATTTTTTATATATAAAAAGGCCAGGAAATCCAACTTTAAACCACTTTTAGATCAATTCGATAACGGAACTAAGCGCTAAAAGTGCATATATATATATATATATATATATATATATATATATATATATATATATATATATAATTTCTACCCTTATTCAATTTTATCACCCAACATTCTGACTACCTTATTCTAAATATGCAATATCTGTACAAGACTTCAAAAATCTCCCTCGCTCCCTGCATACACACACACACACATGTATGTATGTATGTATACTGGAAATTTTGTGAAATCCTTAGGGATATTTGAAAATGGAAACGAATGCCTTCACTCAGAATGACCAGGATCGATAAGAATGGCTAAAAGGCATACACAACAATCATAGAATTATAGACAAATGCCAACCTAGGTATAGTAGTATTGGCAAAATGATAAGGTATCGGGTAATGGATGCAATTAATTGAAACCATCTGAGTAATATACTCAGCACTTGCGATATTCAGAAGCCTACATTTTATAAATATACAATTTTAATATACTTCGGAACACGGGAGGGGCTGAATCCGAGAGAGATGAATGGTAAATAGATAAATTGATAGATAAGTATCTATTCGCTACAGCTGTTTCTAAGGATTATTTTAATGTATCAATGAGTACAATATATCATTGTAAAAACGGTTTGCATCACATGAACACATAACTTATTCCGATCAAGGACATTAAGGAACATTTTTTAATCGGTAAGCGTCGACTGTGGAATCACCAAATATGTATGTGTCGTGGATTTAAAGATTTTTCTAAATTTCCTCAATTGTAAAATTTATCTATTCATCAGAGGAAAACAGTTTTTTGTAATGATATAATGTACTTATTGATCAATTAAAAATTCGTTAGAAACGGTTGTAATGAATTGACTGACCTCCATTGTTACTTAAATGTGTGTGTGCGTGTTATCGGTAACACATGTGTGCATTTGTTTTGTTTAAACACCCGCTTGCAGCCGGAAAGCGCCCTAAGAAACCTTCCTACGCGATGCTGAGTGTTAAGGAACAGTGATTGTCCCAGACAAGGTGAGAAAACTCCCGCCAAAGTGATCGAGAGTGGTAGATACCGATATCTCACCATTATTGACCCTTATCGATACCACGTATTCAGATTAGCTAGAAATAAAATGGATCATTTGTCTGGTACGCAATACGGAGAAGTTTATTTGCTGATGTACTACGGCGTGTCACACAGCAAAGAACATTAAATTAAGAATTCAAAGCGTGTGTGCTCAAAACACATACACGGCCGATAATGTTCACATTAATAGAGCTGCTGGGAGAGAGAGAGAGAGAGAAAGAAAGAAAACCTGAATAGATTTGCTCGTATATATAGAGAGAACAACTCTCATAATGTTCCTTCATATACACTGCATACAAACTGAGAAGAGCCGTATAATTAAATCCTATGAGAGGTTGAATTGAGGAAGAAGTTCATAAAAAGTCTTGAGTCACAAAAACTAGCTGTAATAAGATTTAATGCCGAAATTATAGAAATGAATTAAATTATAAAGTTCTCTGTACATATACACGTGTGTACATATACGTACACATATAAATATCTGCTCACACATACACAGATACACACATTCACACACACACAAACACGTACAAACACATACATATAAATATATAAATTAAATATAGAGATATTCAATTGTCAATCCAATAATTTAAATATAACATTAAATACTATATATATATATACATAGGAGAAGACTTAGATACTTAAATACATTTATATACCTCATTATTTTATTGTTGTATGTTGTGGTGACAAGCGACTATCTGGGACATGAAAGGGTTTCAATTGGATGTGTGTGAGGTGTAATGAAGTGAATTTTGATGGTTGTGGATTGCACTTAATTGATCGTATCATCAGTTGAAGTGTGTTTTTTTTTATTGCAATTGTTGTATG
>NC_043013.1:58474225-58569225 GCF_006345805.1 Octopus sinensis
AAAAATGGAGACAGCCAGTTTCACAATTGTTGCAGTTTTGTGAGATTCTTGAAAAACATTAAAAATTTAGTGGTGGTTGTTAAAAAGAAAATTATTGAACAAAATATTTGTTTATAGTGAGAATCCGTTTTTCTACTCAAAACTTGAACCAATAAATTTCAGGGAATATATTGTCTTTGTTTGTCATCGACACCGACTATCGCTAGTTTTACCAGTTTAGAATTTTATAGATATTTTCTCTTTAACATTACATTATTCAAATAATAATACATGAGATGCATAAAAAACAGTGGTAGTTCAAACAATAATGTATTTATTCCGTCTTTATTCGTTCTGGCCAATTCAAACGTGAGTGTCTGATCGTTGTTATTTTTTTCATCGACAAACACCTCCTTTTTTCTGGGTTTTTTTTTTAAAGATATGTCTTCTTAACAAAGAACAGCATTCAGGTCTTCACGCTCGAATCTCTGAAAACGTATTAGGACTAAATAGATAAGTTATTGTCATTATTTAGTCTATCGAAGGCAGCGAGCAGGCAGAATCGTTAGCACACAGGGTGAACTGCTTCGTGGTATCTCGTCTGCCGCCGCGTTCTGAGTTCAAATTCAGCCGAGGTCGACTTTGCCTTTCATCCTTTCGGGGTCGATTAATTAAGTACCAGTTACACACTGAGGTCGATGTAATTGACTTAATCCCTTTGTCTCAATCCATGTTTGACCCCCCTCTATGTTTGGCCCCTTGCGGGCAATAAAGAAATGAGAATCGTTAGCATTTCGGACAAAAATGCTTTGGTGGTATTTCTTCTACCTATACCTTCTGAGTTCAAATTCTGCTGAGGTCGACTTTGCCTGTCATCCTTTCGGGAGTTGATAAATTAAGTAATCGACTTGTACTCTCTCCCAAAACTTGGGACTTTGTATCTATAGTGGAAAGGATTTAGTTTAACGAAAGCAGCGAGTGGTAGAATGGTTAGGACTTCGGACAAACGTGCTTTGGCGGCACTTCTACATATACCTCCTGAGTTCAAATTCAACCGTGGTTGACTTTGCGTTGCATCGTTTCGGCGTCGATAAAATAAGCACTGGTTGAGTATTGGGGTCGAGTGAATTCGCCAGTTCATAAGTTAAGTACGCTCTTCCCCACTGGGGTCGATGTATTCTACCATCGATCTTTCCCAAATTTTGTTTCAACTTCAAATAACAGCTGCTTAAATGCATCTTTTTCCATTTTAGTGTTGATGAATTGAGTATCAATAACTTTAAACTTTACTCTTGGCCTCAAACCGGATCTCTTCCATCTCAGTCACAGATTTTTTATTTAATTTTTTTTAATATACAGTTTGAAACTTCGATTACTGGTAGACTTTCTCACGTAGAACACGATTTACTCTGAACGGTTTTGGCAAAATTTCGTATTTTAGAAGTTATTTCGTGTTAAAGTTGTCGTATTTGGGTAATTTCAACCAATCAACGACGTGTATTCAGTTAAAGAAAGCTACTGCTGTTTGCGATAGTAATCGAGGAGAAACAACTTCCAGGTCATCTCTACTAAATGTTACCACGAATCCGCAGCTACCTTTTTTTGTTGACGTATATGTAGTTTCAAAATGCTTTATTTTACAACTATGAGATGTATTGTTATTGTCATGATTTTATCTTACTATAATCAACACATTTCGTCAATATAAAAGTCTTTATTAGATAAAAAAAATAACATGATCAAAACATGAAGCAGATTATACACCGGAAAATATGGTAATTGTAGTGGTTGCTAGTTGATATTGTAGAACGGAAGAAAAGACTAAGGAATGCACGGTGTTGACTAGAAAGGAAGAAAGGATAAATGTGGCATCGTCGTCGCACAACATACAAATATAACGGAGTAGTTATATTTAATAAAGATGACCTGGAAGTTGTTCCTCTTCGATTTCTAACGCAAACAGCAGTAGCTTTCTTCAACCGAACACACGTCGTTGATTGGTTAAAATTACCCAAATACGACAACTTTAACACGAAATAACTTCTAAAATACGAAATTTTGTCAAAGCCGTTCAGAGTAAACCGCGTTCTACGTGAGAAATTCTAACAGTAATCGAAGTTTCAAACAGTTTAGTTTTAAAAATTAATTAAAATATCTATGATTGAGATGGAATCGATCCCTCAAACCTAAAATTTTATGATTCAATACAAACGTATTGAATCATTTTAACTGAATCGTGGCGGGATTTGAACTAAGTTCGTAAATGGTCGAAACTAAAAACTGCAGCGCATTTTTCGAAGCGCTACAATTGTTATCAAGACCTCCCGACTTCTTGGTCAAATATTGATATTAAGGCCTTGAACTTAACATCAAAGGACGAGTATATTCAATTTAATCGTCCCTGGCACGTGACGTACTTTCATTTTAGAAACTCCATGAACATAATCATTGCAGCTAACTTTACCCGAAAATTAATTGACGAAATGGGGAAATATTTCAATGGAATTCGTTTGGTACTTTAAAGATTCGGCTACTACATCGTCCGTCTCATTCAATACTTGCTTTAAGTTATAAAAAATTAAATTGTTGAATTGCGACATATTCATATCATGTCTGTATTCTGTTGTCCAGATTAACAGTTGCTGTTCTTGTGTGCAGTGAAGGGAAATATTTATTAATTATATTAATATACACTACTTTGTATAATTACGTGAATGACAATTGATATTGATGTGATGGATGGTCATATACTGGTGGACAAACGTATATACATATTGGAAATTATACCTGTAATCAGTGGAATATATTTAAAAGAGAAATGACAAGACGCAAGCTACGTAGTGGGGGGAGGAGATTTAAATCAGAAGAGGAGTTGTATAAATCTTGAATCACATTTATTTGCTTAATTTTGTTGATTTTCTATATTTCATTAATGATCTTGAGGTCTTGGGCGAATATGAGAAATGGTATCTCAGAAACCGTGCCCACAAAATGGATAAAATGAATTCATATCTGAATAGGCTACTGATAAATAATGTACTTTTATTTCCCATTCGCTGAAAAGCACTTTCGCAGCAAAACAAAAAAGTGAACATTTGTATGAAATGAAATCTGCATTTTATTACAAAAGAGTGTGTAAGACCTGAGTCATGGAAGATAAGTTGAGTTCAACAGGACTTGACCTCAGGATAAAGAACAAAAGTAATCAGCATCTGTGCGATCCATATTTTCGGTTACTGTTGTGCTCTAAAAACAAGAAATCAAAGTAAATAATATAAAAAATTCCACAAGGTCATGTATTGTACATTGTTTAATTCCAGTTTAGTCCAGATGGAACTGGATCAATACCAAAGACGTCCGATATAAAATTACCCAAGTATTCTTTCTTTTTGCAAACGGTAGAAGTAGTTAGAGGGAGTCGTGACTGTTCTTTCAAAAAAGAGATTATATTTGATTGAATGAGCACGTGTATATTACTGGTATCGATATGATATATCAAACATGTTGGTTTCAAATTTTGGCACAGGGCCAGCAATTTCGGGGAAAGTGTAAGTCGGTTACATCAACACCATTGCTGAACTGGTAATAAGCGGGTTGAATTCGAACCCGAACAAAAAGGTAACAGAAGAGCCAAATATTAGAACTGTATGGAGGTAGGGACTGAAACATTTGTTAGCAATACAGTGCTTCCACTGACCTCAAAGCGAGAGAAGCATAACCTTCACGTGAAAACTGAAAATGACAGATGGCTGAAAACGGTTGCGCGTTCAGTACAATGCACTGCGTTCAAACGTCACCGCTTGCAAAGTAATCTAGTGTTTCCCTTATTCCTAGACTCCTAGTGATACTGCTTATAAAAATAGAGATTAATGTGTATTTTTCCTATGTTCAGAATTCTTTTGATTACAATACTGAAAAAAAATATGTCATCAAAGATAAAACGTAATCTCTCTCGAAACACCTATCAAGCAAGGAGGAGGATTTCAGAAAACCGAAGGCGAAATTCTAAAGGGAGAAGGGGCGTGAGACTCTCTCAGGATCAGCAGAGGCATGCTGCAGCACATTCAGATGGAGTCTCAAGATAGAAAGGAGATAAGACCTTCTCAAAATGAACAAAGGCAAGCAGCAGCACGTAAAATAGAGTCTCAAGAGAGAAGGGAGATGAGACTTTCCCAAGATCAGCAAAGGTATACTGCAGCTCATCTGATGAATTCTCAAGGGAGAAGGGAGGTGAGACTTTCTTAAAATCAGCAAAGGGTGATGAGACATTCTCAAGATCAGTAAATACATGCTGCAGCACGTAATGCTGAATCATTAAAACAACGCCATATTACACAGAGGTCCACTAGAATAGCTTTCAGAAACAGACTACGTACAAACTCGTTCTCCAGAACTCCTGCAGCTATTTTCAGATACGATCCATCCAATTCTTCTAAAATTCTTTCCAAATTGGTGTGGTAAACTCAAATTGTCGTTTCTGCAAAGCTTCAAAATTTACTCCACAAATGTTTTGTCGTCAATACTACACTTTCCCGTATCACTTGTTTCAACATAACTGTAATATATATTTTCTGCCATCAGTCATTTTTGGATCGCTAGTTAGTAAAGGGAGATTTTGCACAATTGTGTTGCATGCCTCATTGTTTCTAGGGTTGTGTGTTGATATATACAGTAGTGTTTTGAGATGAGGTGTGGTGTTATGCTTTATTGTCCTTAGTGATTTTATGTTTAATTTTCTTGGCACGCTTAATTCCATCGTCTATAAGTGAGGGTGGATATTGACTTTCAGTTAGTGTTATTTTGGGGTCTTGAAGACGAAGGTCCCGAGTAATTCTATCAGACACTATTGTGCAAATCCTTTTTGCCAAATTAAAGGTGATATTTATTTTGATGTGTTTCGGGTGGCATGAGCTAAAGAGGTGATATTGTTTCGAGTCGGTTGTTTTACGATAGATGTCAGTTATAATTTGGATGTTGACTTTTTTTATCATGATAACCAAAAATGGAAACTGCCCTTTGTTATATTCCGTTATGAATTGAATGTTACTAATGATAAAACTGTCATCCAGGTATCTTTTCCTGCTTTCTCTTATGTAATGGTGAAATGGATAACCATATTTTTGTAGCGGCACTTCATATATGGTAAATTCAAAGTAATCCATTATCAGGTTCGTACATATATATATATATATATATATATATATATATATATATACAAACTATGCCATTAGAAACCCGAGGAACACCGGGTATCTCTTCTAGTATATACATAAAGTAGTCAAGTTCCTTCCCGAGTCATATAAACTCAGAAGGCTGGTTTATCAGTTTCCATGGCGTGTATACTCCCCACCTGGATGGGACGCCAGTCCGTCGCAGAATTACTCATTTTTGCTTACTGAATAGACTGGTGCAACATGAAATGAAATGTTTTGCTCAAGAGAGCACAACGCATCTCCCGGTCTGGGAATCGAAACCACAATCTTACGATCATGAGTTCAACACCGTTATCACTAAGCCGCACGCCTCCACCATATATAGACATACATGCTTACAAATATATATATGTATATGTCGGGACATATATATATATATATATTTATGTATGTATATATATTTTTGTTTGTATGTATGTATGTATGTATAGGAATAAACATTTTCGAATATATATATTTACATGTGTATATTTGTATATTTGAATAAGCATACACTCTCATATGTATGTATGCATGTATGCGCTTGGGTGTGTGTGTGAATGTGTTTTTATGTATACTTATATATAAAGGACGAAAATGTTAATAAATAACAGGTTTTAATTAAAGTGTCAAATGTGACAGCGAGAAAAACACTTTGATTAAGGCTTTATTACAAAGACATAAGTTGATTAATTCATGGTGATTTCATCTCCACTTCTTTATATTGGCTTTCTTGTGTTTCTATGTTGAATAATCGACAATGAGAAACCCTGGAAGATAGGGGACAGAATGAAACCCAAGTGAAAGCAATATTTCCATTGAAATTGATATCGTAATGGCATAAATAATGGCAACTTATATAGAAGACACGAGGTAAGACGTTGTTGCGACTTATTCGAGAGAGATCATTAATAATGCAGAGGTATCAATGATTGGAAGATGATACAGCTTATGGAGAAAGGATCTTTTGTTTTTATTCTGTTTAGATAAAAATGCGTGTGTATGTAAATATGTCTGTACATGTATGTATTATGTGTGAATGCGATTAGGAAAGAGGCCGTGGAAATGTTAAGACAACAAATCTATGAGGTCATAATGGAGCACTCCGTGATTGCTATACACTTCATCTTTTCGCATTGTTAGGTTAAAAAGCTTTTCCATATTTATCCCCAATTTGCTGTTTGACTGAGTTCATCTCTGATCGATACTTACAGACAGTTATAAAGAGGCTTCAGTTTATGACCATTCAATCTTGTTTTTACGTCATGGACTTTGTCGGCTATAGCCTTATTAAAGACAGTTCTTTGTGAATTGATGGGGATTTGACCGATATTTCTAGCAGATAGATCGACCGCATCGAGGCTCCTTCGTTGCTACATTATACTAGAGGCTAACTTTGATTCTTTCAATGGTATTCTCTTCTAAACAGTTTTCATATGTTATCTTGAATCAGGTCAAGATGGTAGCCTTATTAACTCACGGAAGTCGCGATTGAACAAAGATTTATAATGCAAAGTGCTTCCATCCGAGGCTATGTTGTCTAATTCGTGTCATACGCATCATCCAATTAGGTTTTTAAGATGAGACATGCTGCTTGAAGGGCAATTTGGATGATATGTCTGTCGGAGAAGACCTGTCTGACAGGGGAATGGCACAAGGTATCAGGAGATACCATTAGAAATGGGAAGGGAGACAATTGAATAATTAATGATTAAATACAAACAATTTATTTGAAACGAAAAGCTTTTAGTCTGAGAAAATAATTCATACGAAATTCTGATAAGCAAACGACACAAATGGATTGTATACACACACACACACACATATATATATATGAATCAATGGTTAGAGCGTCATGAGGTAGTGAGTTCAATTCCTGTACCGGGCTGTGCGTTGTGTTCTTGAGCAAGACACTATATTTTACGGTGCTCCAGTTCACTCATGATTGAAGGTGGTGGGGTTATTTACCCTTTATACATTTGTGTGTGTGTTTTATGGAAATGTACATATCGATGGAAAGTGATATATACATATGCGCCTGAGTACATATATATATGGGGAGAGTTTACGAAAAAACAAAAGACGAAGACAGGTAGTGTACAAAACAACCAGATGTATTAGTATAACGCTCAGGAATAGAAAAAGTCTTTTATGTTTCGAGCCTACGCTCTTCTACAGAAAGGGACACAGAAAAAAACAAGGAGAGAAAAAAATGTGTGTAGTGGCTAACGATCTATCATGGCGATATATATATATATATGAATATATATATATATATATATATATATAATATATATTATATATATATATATTATATATATATATATATATATATATATATATATTATATATATATATATATATGTATATATATAAATATACAGATATAAACATGTTGTCATCAGGGCAAGATACTCTATTGTTCTTGAACTAATATGAATAAAATGATTTATTTGATATTAATGAGTTTTACTTGAGCTGAGTATCGTTAGAAGTTTGAATAAGTTCGTTCCTTCCTCATCACTTATCAACAACAAAGTTAACAACGACTGGTTCCACTTATTTTAAATAGGTTCAATGATTCGTGGCAGTTTCATACTGTGAGTAGTGGGAGCAGTATATCACTCACAAGTGTCTTATTGTTTGCATGTCTGAACGAACTTTACAGTAAGAGATTGAGACTGACAGACAGGTAGATAGATAGATAAAGAGAGTGAGAGTCAAGCATCGGCAGAAATACTTATTTGCTAATCAGAATGCAATTGTCTAAGTCCGGCAAAATGACAGCCGAATAAGTTTCAACTCTGTATACTGTAAGTTCATTCCTGCCGAAGTTTCCTTACTTCTCTTTTGGCAGTCGGTAAAATATAATAACGGCCATGTACAGGGATCAATTAATTCAAATACCTGCCGGCAGCCACGCCTCAACAACACTAACTGTGTGGCCAGAGACCTATTTTAGAAATTACAGCATCAAGCGGTGAATAAGTAAAGCGTTGAAGAGCCTCTTGCTGCTGTTTATTGGTATCTGTACGTTCTGACTTCAAATGAGGCCGAGGTCAACTTTCATCGAAAAATAAAAACCACTCTACTGTCGTGGAGTGGCGAAACTAATTAAACCATTGGATGTAATACCTTGTGTTATTTATTCTGCCTCTCTGCATTCTGACAGCACAGACTTTGAAAGAATAAACTCTGAGTCTCACGGTATAAACAGAGTCACTGGATCAAAGCGAACTCTTCAGATGTTGTGTTTAGGAGTATTCTTTTCTACTCTAGAAACAATGCCCGAAATGTTGGAGGAGGGGGCCAATCGATTAGATCGATCCCAGTACGCAACTGCTACTTAATTTATCGACCCCGGAAGAATGAAAGGCAAAGTCGACCTTAAGGCGACGAGCTGGCAGAATCGTTAGCAGGCCGGGCGAAATGCTGAGCGGTATTTCGTCTGTCTTTACATTCTGAATTCAAATTCCACTGAGGTCGACTTTGCCTTTCATCCTTTCGGGGTCGATAAATTAAGTACCAGTTACGCACTGGGGTCGATGTAATCGACTTAATACCTATGTCTGTCCTTGTTTGTCCCCTCTGTGTTTAGCCCCTTGTGTGTAATAAAGAAATAGGTATTTGAACTCAGAACATAAAGACAGACGTAATATCGCTAAGCATTTCGCTCGGCGTGCTAACGTTTCTACCAGCTCACAGCTTTCTGTGTCTTTGGATTATTGCTTCTTAACTGGTCACTCTGAGTTCAAATGCCACCGAGGTTAGCTTTTCTTTTTATCTTTTCTATATCTATAAAATACCCCTCTAGTATTAGAATCGATACTCCTTCCTCTCTGCCACCACTCTCTCTCTCTCTCTCTCTCTCTCTCTCTCTCTCTCGTACCTGTAATTTAGTGATCCAGTCTAGTCGCGTTATGTCGTGATTCATTGTATGTATTAGAGTAAAACTGTAGTTGTCTGCGGAATATTCAACCACTAACATAGTAATTTCACTTGCAGTAAGTCCCTTTGTCAAACTGCTGAATGTTCATTGTCGCAACTGACGGAGAACCATCAACTATACATCAGAATACATAAATAATCGACAGTTAAATATTTACAGAAATTGTTATAACAGATGTGAAATGGTTTTGTAAATTAAATTATTCTTATTTATTCATTTATTTGCTTGTTTGTTTATTATTGCCGGTTCTATAATTGTCTCTTCTACAAGAATGCGAATGGCTGAGGGCACCGAGATATTCGATTGCAAATAAATGTAAACAGTATTACAGAAATCCAATCAACTCTGAAATAAATGAACGAAAACCACACTTATCTTTCATGTCGACATCTCTGTAGTAATGCTACTGTTGTTGTAGTTGAGAAATTAACCAGGTCAGGCTTGGTCAAGCTAACGCATTCTCACGATGGCCATCCTGTATTTTTCTTCTGTACTGGCTCGACATGCCACAGCTTATGTGTCAAATACACATTTGATGTTGCTGTTGATGAGGCGACCGTGTGAGTAGTGGCATGTAATCCACAGATCTAGCAACTGAGCTGATATATCTGGAGATTATATGCGACCACTGATATTCTCTTTTATGCAATAACAATTACAATTTCCGTCCCGAACAGCAGTGACAAGATCTCGGTATCAACTCCATGTTTGATAAACTAGGCACTGCTAACACTTCAACTGACCATGATATATATTTAGTCGATAATCCGGTTGATTATGAATTTTCAACGGAGATAATTTTCTAGATTTGTAGCATAATGGTATTTGGATAAAGTGGGAGTTACTATCTGGTCATTCTATCTGCAAGAAATAACAGCCAAATATTTCTGATATCCATCCCTCAGGTCTCAAACGAAAGAATTATTTTATAATACGAACATACATTCCGTGTACAAAGATAAACAAAAGAATAGATGGCCATGGCTAGAATCAGTCTGGTAAGAGGAGAGTGAAACTCGATCTTGAAACATCGGGAGTTAAACAATCACATCACCGGCCAAAAAAAATAAAAACAGCGAAAGCTAGATCAATTACAATTACAGGTGGTGTGATATGAAAATTAACGACGTTTCCTGAGGAAGATTTTTTATTTTCCTTCAGTCTCATTCCTTCAACATTTGTAGTTGGTTGTCTCAGAAAGGGTTTACTAAAAGACATCGAAGTGGTTTCTTCTTCTTCTTCTTCTTCTTCTTCTTCTTCTTCTTCTTCTTCTTCTTCTTCTTCTTCCTCCTCCTCCAGAGTACAAAGCCACTGCTTATGTTTATCCATTTTAAATAAAATAGCATACTTCAAACAAATTCAAAGCAACAAAATCGACTTAGGTTTGCCAGTACCAAGAACATGGGCAATAAACACACGCAGTTTCACCCGAGTTTCTCGTTTGTTGGTGTCAAAGTGTGAAAGCTGCTGTACGATGGCGTCTGGTGGAGATACGTAGCCGAGGTCTACGGTTGTCCTCTTGCCACCAGACAGCTTTTCCTTTGCCTTAATGGCCGCCTGTCAGTTTGGGAGAAATTCTTGAGTCTTGAGATTACGTCCGCTTCTCGTTGGAGTTTGTCATAATTGCCACTTAGTATTTGTTTGTTCTTCTATTAAAGGGGAGATAATTTTAATAGATCCAGTATTTATTTGTATGATATTTGATACGCTTTTATTTGACTTTGCTGTCCATAGCCATGCCAGTAGCTCATTTACATAATACAGACATATGCACAGACACGTATATGTTGCATCCCAATAATACACACACACATACATACAAACAGACACACACACGTATGTGCGTATGTGTAGAATATTTGCAAGATTTGAAATGCCGCAGTATCCAGAAACTAAATCTATCTCTCTGATCTTGATGTTGTTGCCTAATACACTTTACATTAGTTTATCTTTTGCTTTGAAGGTAGGATTTTCTCAAACTATGCAATTATTCATTTATTTCGACTTTGTGGGAGAACGAAAAAACAAAAAGAATAAGAACAAAAACATCTAAAATGCTACACTTAATCAATTATTGTTTGTCTGTTCTATTATTGCCTCAAACCTGTGTTTGTGTCGCTTATAACAACATATAAAACTTGTACGGCATGGGATACAGATCTATTTTGGCTCCAGCATGTGATAACAGCAAATACAAACGTAACCGCTGCAACAACTATGATATCACCACGCGTGATATAAACACAGTTATGAACCACAATTTGTTTTAGGTCTTTTCTATCATTCCTTCAAAAGCAACCAACGTAAATGTTAACACCGATCAAGACAGACAGACAGATAGCGAGAGAAAAAAAAATGATAATTTCCTGTTTACAAAGCACATTTTGTGCCAGTTCAAAACCATCTGTAAAACTGTGGACTCATCTGATAATACAAGTCTACCGCTGTTGATATTTCATACTTTCTCAGGCGGTCTTGTCTAAGTGTGAGTTTGTTAATAGTGACGGCGCGTCTTTTAGTGATTAGGGTATTCGGCTTACAGTTGTAAGGATGTGAGTTCGACTCCCAGAGGCGCATTGTGTCCTTGAACAAAACACTTTGGACTAGAATGGAGCGGCAATCCCAGAGTCAAGTACATTGCGTGACATGCGGACTGATATGAGCAACAGCTCTTCGTTTCATGTACATACCACTAAGGTGGTAGAATGTGCTCTAGTCCACTCAGTGGAAAAAATGAGTTGTCACAATTTGTGCCATGTCAAATCTCTTTGAGAACTATGTTAAGGGTACGTGTGTTTCTGGAATGCTCAGGCACTTACACCTCACGAGAAACCTGTTACATTGAATGGATCAACAGGAAAACTCGTCGCCGTAACCGATGGAGTAACAGTTGTCAGCATAAAAAAATAAAGTTTATAAAAACTGACCGAGTCAGGTTATCAACTGGCGGAATTATGAGGAGCGTCTGACGTAATTCTTTGCAAGATTTTCCCAGTCCTTTCCTTCTAACTTCAGACCCCACCAGTATCAAAGTTTTCTTGAGATCGATAACGTAAAGCTTCACTCAATATCAAGCGTAAAACTTATACCGAATAAATTTACTTCTGAATTATGCGCGGCTGCAACTGTTTTTGATTAAACCAAGGTCAACTCCAATCGTGAAAATCTATGATCGAGTGCATTTCGAAATTAGCACCCGGTTCTACTCCACAGGCACAATACATGAAAGACTACACTGCTTCAGTATAACACCTTGTGTGAGACGACTAGGGACTAAGGACTTTGTAGCAGTCAACATGATATCCATCCATCCTTCTCTCACACAACCAACCCCACTCCACTTAGATATTGAAAAGAAGCGTGTTTCTTTAATATTCTCTTTATATAAGGCAGCGAACTGGAAGAATCGTTAGCACGCCAGACAAAATGCCACAAAGCATTTTGTCTTTACGTTCTGAGTTCAAATTCTGCCGCGGTCGATCTTGCCGTTCATCCTTCCGGTAACGATAGAGTAAGTATCAGTCCAGTACTGTGGTCGATGTAATCGAATTACCCCTTACCCCGAAATTACTGGACTTGTGTGCCGAAATTTGAAACCCATATATCAATGACTAAAACCTGTTGGGTAGAATATCAATTGATCGAGCGACAGAATTGTTTCTATCTTACAAACAACTTCTTATACAATCTGTTCAGTTGTACCAAGGTTTGAAACAAATGTTCATATACTTAAAGAATGATGGACGGCGAAATCGTTGAAATATGAAACAAAATGGCGAGCGATAATCCGTCAGAGATATTTACATTGCGAGTTTTTCATCCACCCAGGTACATATTCAAAATGTACCAAATAAATATTAGAGTTCATATAATAACTTGCAGCCTTTTCACTCCGAATGTCTGAGGCTTTCTGTCAATATTCGACATTTGTTTTGATTGGTTTACTACGGAAATTTTTATTCACCCAGAAACTAATAACTTCACCCACGAATTCCCATGACAATGCGAAAAGTTCTCTTCCTTCATATTGGATTTCCAATTGACACAAAGAATCTGTTCTGGGGGATTTACTAATGTCTTTGGAAGGGTTTAATACATCACATTTGATTTTGACCAAATGCTTCAGAAATACTCGAACAGAAAATAAATTTTAAAATGTCATTTGCGAGATAAATCAAATTAATTTCCCAATCAAATATTCAATTAAATCCAAACTGAATTATCGAATTTTATGAAAATATAATTTATAACGGATGCGTTTTTAATTAACAATTTATCATTTTCATAGAATGAAATACAAATCACTTCATATGAATTGCCGAATACCATCTTCGTTACTTTTCGATTGTCGGATATTTCGATGATACATAACAGTGACTGCTCATAATTTATCAACACGTTCTTAACATTGCTCTATGAATTTTCCTAAGTCACAGAGATATTTCGAGTCAATTTACGTCTGTCCTTTACTGATGCTGAAGGCCATAGAGTACCTAATGTCCAGGAAAATAAGCGATGATTCATAGCTTAGCTTTCCCTCTTTATTTATAACCTAAGTTTAAACTTTAGCTAGTGCGAATTGCGTATCTCTAAATACGTATTTTCATCAGTATAATTTGTGTACTCTATGGATATCTATTTCGATTCTTTCATTTATGCTGTCGATTTGAATTAAAAATCAGTTGTACTCTTTAAAAAATATAACAACCAGCACCAGCTATGATAATACTATTTTACTTGAAAATGAAACTATTGTTATCAGTGTATCTGCAGACACATTGTAAAGTTTGAATAATCCAATTCCGAACACAGGAATAAGGGAATAGAAACCTCTAAATATCTCCGTTACAGTCTCCAAACTTATCTCTCGGATTCGTTTAAAGTCTTAAATATAACAATTCCATCTAACGAATCATTAACACCCTCACTTGTACATTTTAATTAAAATATTAATGGAATAGATTTATGATGTGTGCGTGTGTGTGTGTGCGTGTGTGTGTGTGTGTGTGTAACCACAGAGTAATGAGAATTTTTGCTTCGTAAGGATGAGTTCAAGAGTTCCATTCAACAGAGCAAGTGTCTTTTACGACGAGATTGACTTGGCCAAATTATTTTGAATGGAATTGGATTGAAGGAAAGTGATTGGAAGTCATTCCGTGCCATTAAATTAAAGATTCAGCTTCGATATGATTTGAACTTAAGTCGCAGTATACACACACACGCGCGCATATATATATATTTCTGATATATTGCTGTGGTATAGGTTTATCTGTGACCTTCGATCGTATGAGGTGAAGTCGTGTTTTGAAAACGTGTACCTTCACTCCATGAAGGTTCCTCAGATGTGAGCTTTTAAATTGCAAGTTGTTGCAGCAAATGGTCGTCAATCTAGACGGGATACCTGGGACAATTGGAACAGTCCAGTGACATCCTGTCCATAGGCTGGTATAGCTCCTGGTGCTAAAGCTTGGGGCCAGCCCCAGGATCTTCCATATGTATATCACAACATATCTCTCCCACCTTCGCTCCAGAGAGTAGAGTCGTAGCTCTTTTACTTTTTCTCAATAGCTCAGCTGTTTCATATAGATGCCATAAAACTGCCTCAAGTTCCGCTATCAATTTGACACTGTGGGGTGACCAAAGTTCAGAGCAGCAATCTAGAAAGCTGAGTAGAAATGTCCTCCATAGAAACAACGCAGTTTCCTTGTACTCTGACCCGTTGGGAAAGCTGTCGTTACTCTATCCAGATTACAAGTGCAGGTTTATAACTGCAATTATTGGAGCACTGGGATATGTAACACACTTCCTAAATACCAATTTTGAGAAATTAGACTCCTCAAAGCCAGAAAGGAGAAAGCTGATTCGAAGACTACAGATCCAATCCATCACTGGAACTGTAAAAATCTGTAAAACTTTTCAGATGTTTAGAATTCAAGTATATATGAACATTTTTAGATATACAAATATATGTATGAGAAGACATATATAAAACAAAACATATAAATCTGCGCGTATATATACATACATACTTGCTTATATGCATACATACATACATACATACGTACATACATACATACAAAAATACTCTGTTGACGTTGTTGAAATTCCAATGAAGGAGCTTTGGATCTAGATTAGAAGTCGTTTTTTTCTCTTTTGACAAGAAATCTTGAAATAAAACTGAATAATGTTATACATATAAAACTAGACGGTTTTGTCCCGTACATGTCCCGTACATGTCCCCTACACGTTAATAATATATACACAATGATGTTTAAGTGTTACTTTAATTATAATGAATCTACCCTTTACCTACTGAGTCACTTAGAGCCTAGCTAGTTTTCAATTGTTGACAAAATTCAGTAGTGACAGCTTCAGATGAGAATCTATAAACTTTATGACTCTGTTTATTGTTGTTGTTGTTGTTGTTGTTGTTAAACCTCACTCTAACCACTGGATCAGCCATGATTGATCAGAACTATAACAGCAAAATTCCAGTCGGAGCCACCCTGCTTTTGTTTGAGACACTATTCACCATTTAGATTTCCATGTGTGAACCTGTGTATGTGTGCTCCTGTATTTGCGCGTGTGTGTGAAAGTCTTAAAAATACTTAATACAGTTTTTAAGTACAAAGGATATTTTTTTTAAATATTATATTTAAGAAGAGTTATAAAATCTTTTAACCTTCTTGGAAGAATGTTTATCCTAGTATGCGCGAGCGCTTTCGATTAATCTTTTGAAACATACGTGCTCTTGGATATACTATGTATGTATGTATGTATGTTTGTATGTATGTATGTATGCATCTATCTATCTACCTATACATACATACATATATACAGGAGTGGCTGTGTGGTTAGTAGCTTGTTTACCAACCACATGGTTCCGGGTTCAGTCCCACTGCGTGGCACCTTGGGCAAGTGTCTTCTACTATAGCCTCGGGCCGACTAAAGCCTTGTGAGTGGATTTGGTAGACGGAAACTGAAAGAAGCCCGTCGTATACATGTATATATATATATATACGTGTGTGTGTTTGTCTATCTGTGTTTGTCCCCCGAGCATTGCTTGACAACTGATACTGGTGTGTTTATGTCCCCGTTACTTAGCGGTTCGGCAAAGGAGACCGATAGAATAAGTACTGGGCTTATAAAAGAATAAGTCCCGGGGTCGAGTTGCTCGATTAAAAGGCGGTACTCCAGCATGGCCGCAGTCAAATGACTGAAACAAGTAAAAGAGTAAAGAGTAAAAGAGTATATATATATAATTATAATAATAAGGGTTTTTTGCAACGAGTTGCTTAAACCACATACCGAAAATATTTGAAATAGCAGCCAAAAAACTAATATATATATATATATATAGTCCAATGTGTTATTCTTATACTAAAATCGCAATGGTGGGAATTGAGGAAGATTTTGTGGGTATATCTAGCATTCCACGTGACCACAAAAAGACTGTCTAATCACACACATTCCAAAATCACAATCAGATGTGATTTAGTGAAAAAAAACAAAGTAAATCGAAATTACTCAATATTAGGAATTTATTGGTTAGAAGTATAATACTTGGAGGTTTGTAGTAGTTAAAAACATTGGCCAGGAATCTCGATCAGCAATGCGGAGCACATGAAACTGTTGTACGTCATACTAACTGGTGCCAAGCATTCATATTTCTTCAAGTTTATTTGATTTCTAAACAAGAAAAAAAAAGGTAATAAGCGGAACATAAGGAAACGATTCTTTAATATGCACATGTATACACACAAACACCCACACACACACACACACACACGCTCACACACACACACACACATACACACTTATTCACAAATCCATGTACACATACATTCCTGTGATGTGTGAAAGTATGTCTCCCATTATATATTTATCTATTTATCTTCCATGGAATCTATGTTAACTGATATTCTCGGTATTGGAAGAGCGAATCACTAAGACATAATTAACAGATGAAGAACTATAATGATAACGTATTGAAAGATTGCTGACGTAAGTATTGTAACGACTCTATTTCTTGAGAAGAAAAAAAAGAAAAGAAATCATTTTAGTTTATTAGAGAGACAAGCAAATGTATACCTCCTTCTGTTATAAGTGGAACATCTTCGAAATGTGTTACGATTGTCGAAGCACAGGAATGGAATGCTTCTGTCCTTTGTGACTACTTTAACTCGATTTTTATATTATAAAGAACTGACAACTGGATTTTGTAGCGTTCATACATTTTCAAACATCTAAGCAAACACATGTCGCTCCCAATATTTCTTTTGCCCTCTTGCCTTCGTTTCAGTCATTCGGCTGCAGCCATGTTGAGCACCATCTATAAAACTTATATGGCGTGTCGTTTGGTCTATGGATAGCTCACGGATTTTGACTGGGTACAATGTTTATATATTTTAAGAGTCAGAAAACCGTGTACTGCAGCATATATTAGTTCTACAAGAACATTAATGTTGAAAGTGACATTATCTACAATCAAACTGAGTTTGAGTAACGTTTTCACTTACATCTTCAGCTACAGCAATAATGGTTGGGAGAAAGATTTTTAGGGTGGAGTTAGTTGTGCAAATGGTGTCAAATGATTCCTTATGTCACAAGAAACCGTATGAATTTCTTGAATATAATTCTTGGCAGAAAACGTATTCAATGTGTTGTCTGTTCACACGTTTGTAGTTGTACTTTCTTGCGTTTCATGCAGTATGTTAAACCTTACCCTAACTGCTGTTTTTACATGCAGATGGCATCTTAGAATAATTATCTGACCACCTCTATTTCTTCAATCCCAGCAACTCTACATTGTCTTACATTTGTATTGTGATCCTCTCTTATTCTTTGTTTTTCTCACCGTGTATTAACTCCTGGAAACTTCTCGATGCCTGAGTAAGTAAATACATTAATATTAGTTTCTTTGTTGGATACCTATAGTTCATTTGCTGTCGATTAATCCTAAAGTGCTGTTTTCATCTCATCTCGCTGGGCGATGAATTTAGAATTACATAAATAATTAAAGTGCTACCTGTCAAATGACAGTAACGTTGGGAGTATTACTCTTGCCACTATGGTTGGCAAGTGTATATCATTCGGACGATAATTGTTATTTAACTTTTGTCAAAATTATTAATAATTATACAAAATTAATATTATTTTCAAGACAGATATATTTATTACCTTAAGATATAATTAAATAAAGCAAGTTTCTCATTTGGAAATTTGCAATAAGTATACGCAGAAGTTTTCTGAATTTTATCACCATAATCTCATAATCTATTAATTAAAAAGAAAAACAAAACTCTTGCTGCGAAACTTCATTAAAGATATGTATTTTTCAGAAAGTTATCATTGCCTGCGACAAAGCCTCTTATATGCAGCCATTTTCCACTTTTGATGTTAACTCTCTCTCTGGCTCTTCCCCTCTCTCTCTTTCTCTGCATCTCTGTTCCCCCTCTTTATACATTTCTAGGTGGGACTGCAGAACTAAACAAACTAACAACTCAATGTTTATATCAGTAATTAATAAAGATACTGAGAAGGCGGTGAGCTGGCCGAATCGTTAGCAGTCCGGCCGAAACGCTTAGCAGCATTCCGTCTGTCTTCATGATCTGACTTCAAGTTCTGCTGGGGTTGACTTTGCCTTTAATCCTTTCGTGGTCGATAAAATAAGTACCAGTTGAGCACTGACCCCCCCCCCCCATATCATACCTTGTACCTATAGAAGAAAAGATTATCAAAGATAGTAAAGCGGCGAGCTGATAGAATCGATAGCAAGACGGGTGAAATGCTCAGCGGCATTTCGTTTGTTTGTAGGTTCTAAGTTCAAATTCCGCAGAGGTCGATTTTGCCTTTTATATCTTCGGGGAAATGAAATAAGTACAAACAGAATACTAGGGTTAAATTTAATCAACTTACCCATTTTCCCCAAACTACTGTGTTTGTGCCAAAATTTGAAATTTTTATTAAAGATACTTAGAGGCGACGAGCTTGCAAAATCGTTAGTACGCCAGGCGAAATGTTTAACGGCATTCCACATGTCGTAACATGTCGACTTTGCCTTTCCTCTCTCTCTCTCTCTCTCTCTCTCTCTCTCTCCCTCTCTCTCTCAGACACACACACACACTATTTCTTTACCTTCTTCTAAATGCTTGTTAAGTTTTTCTTACGACTTAAACTGTAGCTATGTCTCTATATCCGTTTGCGATTGTGTGAGCTTGTGAATGCTTCATGAACGTATTACTGCGTATGTATGAGTGTGTGTGTCATGTATTAAGTGTCCACCGACCATGTATCGCATATGAATAGTTTGTCTCGCTGAAGGTCATCATAAATAGATTCCTTTCTTTTGTGTCTGTACACTTTCTAGTTTTCTCTATTACAAGCACCAGTCATACTGAAATCAAAGAATAATTTAATTTTATTCAGTAAATATATATCTAAATCTACATAAAACATAACTGAAGGGCGAAACTTTACAGATGACATTCTCAATGATTTCAGCTCTCATTCAACATCGTTTCAAGGAAAAGTATGTCTGACTTCTTTATCAGGCTATTCACAAATTAATTAAACTCCCAGGCAAATCCTCTTATGCTGTAAATGCTGCCCTAAGTAATAAATGAGAAAATTCACTTAACTCATAAACGAACGTAAAATCTATCATGCAACGTAATTAATTCCCGATGAAAATATTAATCTTGGTGTTTAGAATTATGCAAATTTCATGTTGTTCAATGTGTTCAGAAGTAATTTACCGAATAAGATATAGTGCTTTATCATTAACAAGATGTTACTAAATAAGCGATTTCCAGCGAATGTGAAACGTACATTTCCATTGCTTTGATTCTGAATGATGCCACGTCATGTTTATTATTAGCACAAAATCAGGATCAGAAATTAATAGGCATTGTCGTTGTACATTGCATCAATCCCTCACCCACGGAAGACGGGACCAAAATCAGCAATAGTGACAATAACCGCCAGGTATAAATGGTCGTCCTTATCGAAAGGTTTTGATTGAAGTAAATTGATGAAGGCTACACCCCTGCCAATTATGTTACCCATTCTATCAAAGATGTATCGCAGGAGGTGGACGTTTTTCATTGATTGATTTGTTCGGTAAAATGCATGTTTGCGCATCACCAATCAAGCCATCAATAATAAGCACCGATCACTTTGCCAAAAACTTAGGCAGAATTATTAAAATCTGTTTTTTGAAAAGTTATAGGTATGGAATTATAGATATGACCGTCTTTGTTTGCGTTCTTTCTCTGCAATACTACTGGAGGGATATTTCTTCTGCAAGCTCACCACCTCACCCCGTTGACAACAAGATCAATGTGAAAGAAGAAGAAAAAATAAACAGCTATGATGACTTGAAGTGAGAAATACGAAGGTTGTGGTCAATGAGGAGAGTAGACGGAATACCAATAGTAATTGGTGCCCTTGGAAGTATCAGCACTCAACATCTAACAAGGCTAAAAAGGATTGGTGCAAGTGTGGAGATAGAACACCTACAAAAATCAGCATTGCTTGGAACTGCAGGAATTTTTGCAGGGTTCTTGACGCATGACCATTAAACAAGTGTCACCTTAGTCTGCTGGCTGTGGACAGCAGACACTTTCCAGGATAAGCTGTGAGTTTTCAAACAACAACAACAACAGCAACAGCAGCAACTACAACAACAATAATAATAATAATAATAATAATAATAATAATAATATAATAATAATAATAATAATAATAATAATAATAACACCAACATGAACTTCCAACTTGTCTCTTGAGGTCTCTGGGTGAGACTTGAAGCCAACTTATACAAATGTAAAGGAAAAGTCATACATAAAATAATAATAATAATAATAATAATAATAATAATAATAATAATAATAATAATAATAATGATGATGATGATGATGATGATATGGGTCCCGGTATATTGCAGCAGATCTTCGTCACTTTTTATCAAATACTTGGCAAGCGGTCTCCTTTCACTCCTTTTACAATGGTCCATACTAATTAGTCTTCTGCTACCATTCTTTCTTTTCATATAGTCTGTTAGCATTTGCAGTCAGCGCTTAATATTATCTGCTGCGCTCTCTGCATGAATGGTAATCCAAGAATCATTGTCAACTAATTTTTAGCTCCACAATCACTGCTATTGTAACCGTTTTTGAGATGTTATCTTTGCCCCAACTACTGTCGTCATCTGCCCACCGATCTCTTTTAGTTTTGTTTTCCGCTTGGGCAGTGGCATTAGTAGAGGAACCTTCCTGTTCAGAGGTAACTTTCCCGCCGGTTACAGTCTCTTGTTATATGCTATTTTTGTTTTCCTATCTTAAGCACGTCGAGCTCATAGATAGAGATTAGCCTTTATTTGTTTTCCAAGTTTTATTTCCAAGCATATCTTGGTCTTTTTTTCGTTTCCATTTGAAATGAGACGTATTACATTTTATTTATATTGTTATTATTATGTGTCTCTTTTAATTTGTTGAAACACTGTGGGGTCTACGTTGTCTTGATTATGTACGATGTGCATTGGCGCATGTGTGAATTACATAAACATTAAATCTATGTGTATTTGCATAGAGATGAGATTGCATATATGATTATATGTACTTGGAGTGTCTTTCTGTAGCGACATCACATTTTCGCGTATTGCTTCAATATTATTATTGATATTTTTAATTGCTAGTGGTAGAACGAAAGTGATAATGAAAACCACTGTGGTTATGGAGGCGACAGGATGCAAGCGCGTTATTTACATAGATGTGGATGTACATACATGTGCACGTGTATATACAAATAAAGAGAGGATGATGGTGACTGGAAGCACAACTCCTTCGGGAACCCCACAAACGACTCATGAAATCATGATGCATAACAACAATGAAAGGATTATCGCCGATCATGGTGAAGGTTTCCCGCCCGTCACGTTAGAAACCGCCCGCATCGGGGGCAGTGATCTGGGCTCGGACGGTCGTTATGTCACAACAGATCACATACACGGTGTGCACAAAAATAGTCATAAGTGGACGAAGAAAGAGTACGATACACTTATTAAATGTCATGAAAGAACAAAGCTGGAAAGAAGTCGCGGGGTAGACCGACGTACCTTGAAATTTGGGATGGAAAAGGACCTGTGTCCAATATAAGAAAATAAACTAATGAACCAAGTGAGAATGGTTACTTAACTGGAGTAGAAATATCTCGAATTAGAGTATGAGAGAACCTGCGGATGGGCTACAAAGAATGGTCGGAGTTAAAAAGAAAGAGGTAGGAGTTGAAAGCAAAGAGAATAGACAGGAGGAACAGGGAAATGGTGATGGGGATGTTAAGGATGAGGAACAGGAACCTTATACAATGAACCCTGCCGGCGAGCTGGCAGAAACGTTAGCACGCCGGGCGAAATGCGTAGTCGTATTTCGTCTGCCTTTACGTTCTGAGTTCAAAGTACCAGTTTCGCACTGGGGTCGATTTAATCGACTTGATCGCTTTGTCTGTCCTTGTTTGTCCCCTCTGTGTTTAGCCCCTTGTGGGCAGTAAAGAAATATATACAATGAACCCTGAGTCTCTGGTGGGTGGACATTCAGGGGAAATGAACCAACTCGATAATGAATTGCTTGAAATTCAAAGACGACTCATTGAGTTGATGAATGCTCCAGAAGAGAAAATCCCCATGAATATGAGAAGGGTACATAGAAGTATGATAAATAAAGTAACACAAAAGATAAATACTGTCATACCATGCGTCCCGACGGTGGACATAACGCAAGAGAAAAAAATGGTGGAGTAAAAGACCTATGGTGGACGTATTGAAAGGGACATAATACAGACAAGGAATAATCTAGGAAAATTTGAGCAATGGTTAAGGAGAAACTGGGAAAATGGGGAAAAAGACCGACCGAGAAAAATTAGAGAAGTAATCTAAAATATAGGAGAATGGGTTTGATGCAGTAATAGAGCAGTTAAAACAGAGGATCATGGCAAAATACTAGAAGGTAAGAGGATTTGCGAACAGAAATAAGCAATTCGAGGAGAACAGATTGTTCAAAAACAAGCCGAAGCAATTCTTCCGGACGTTAGAAGACAATGGGGAGAATATTGCTCCGGATGCAAATCAAGTCATGGAGTTCTGGAGCAGATTAAGGGAAAACAATGAGGTGCATAAAAGGATGCAATGAGGATAGGAAAGATGAAGACAGAATTACAAGGAGGAAAGAAACAAAGAAATATTGTCATAAGAACGGGTGATGTGAAAGAACAAGTGGGTAAAGTGTATAACTGGAAAGCCCCAGGACCAGATGGGATTCATGGTTTTTGGCTGAAGAGATGCCACGCGGTACTTGAAAGATTAGCAGTCCAACTGAATGAGTGTGTCCAGAAAGGTACAGTCCCCGCGTAGATGGTAACTGCGAGGACATCATTTTTACTGAAAGATAGAAGAAAGGGGAATATTCTGGGAAACTACCGTTCTATAGCATGCCTAAACATAATCTGAAAGATACTCACTGGAATATGTGCGGCAAAGACATACACTTTGAAATATTACCAAGGGAACAAAAACGATATAGAAAGAGATCTCAAGGTACCAAGGATCACCTGGTCATCGATAAAAGTTTTGAGGCATTGTTAAAAATATCATACAAACATGTCTATGGGTTGGATTGACTTTAAGAAGGCTTATGTCTCATTCTTGCATCGTTGAATGGCTGCAGATGTTTTCTGTTGCTGACATCACAAATTTTCTGATGCATAGCATGAAAGAGTGGAAAACCACATTGTACTCATGTAATGTATTCCATGGAGAAGTTAAAATGAAAAGGGGAATCTTCCAAGGTGACTCGTTTTCTCCGTTACTATTTTTAATTCCATTAATACCCATTACAACGACACTTAGGAAAGTTAAGATGGGTTACCGATATGGGAAGAAAGGCCCATCATTGAAGCATCTTCTGTTTATGGATGACCTGAAATTGTTTGGAAAATCTGAAAAACAGACAGATGACATTACTGAAAAACCGTTATGACCAAAGCAGTCCAGAAGTGTGGTAGAGACATCGGTAAGGAATTTAAGGTTACCAAATGCTCAGTACTTAATATGAAAAGAGGGAAGAAACCATCCTGTTATTTCAGGAGTCCGAGTTATGATAAGAAAGGAATGTCAAAAACATTTCGATAATATCCCAGGAGAAACAAAAGTTTGTGCTGACAAGTACTGCCCACAACCTTTGAAAAACTCCATCACTTTAAATGTCTGTGTTGTATTACATGAAGATATTTCGCTACTGCCCCAGCCACTTGCCTTCCCTAAGGTTTCAGTCATACTCTAACATCTCTTATCTTTCACTCGCCCTAGGACGCTGGGTGTGTCGCAGTGGGTGATTGTTACAAACATGCAGATTAAAAGTAAATAATAATAATAATAATAATAATAATAATAATAATAATAATAATAATAATAATAATAATAATAATAATAATAATAATAATAATAATAACAACAATAATAATAATCGTTGGTTTATCTAAGGACAGGTCATCGAAGCTTGTTTAAGTAAATGTTATATCTTTAATATTATTTATTTAATATTTTCAAATATTTTTGTTTTATTTTTCAAATTTGACGTTCCATAAAGTTGGTCTTAACTGCAATATCTTCACTATTTAATGGCTTCCCATACAAACTTTATCTTCTCCTGCCATCAGTACTTTGGTTGTTGTTTTCATATATGTGTGTGCAGTTGTATGAGTTTCTGTTTTATTGTTGTTATTGTTGTTGTTGTTACTTTCTTGTACTCTATTTTTGTTACTTTATTGTTGCTAGTTTCTTGTTGTTGCTTTTGTTGTTACTGGTTTTTGTTTTTACTGTATTGTTATTGTAAATTTCTGACGGCTTTACTGTCATACTGCTCTGTATTATTGTCATGCTCTTTTTAAGTAGTAGTAGTAGTAGTAGTAGTAGTAGTAGTAGCAGCAGTAGTAGTAGTAGTAGTAGTAGTAGTAGCAGCAGCAGCAGCAGTAGTAGTAGTAGTAGTAGTAGTAGTAGTAGTAGTAGTAGTAGTAGTAGTTGTATTATTTTATGAGACTCCATGAAGCCGACCAACTCGCCATATTTGCGCAAACAGCCAATTTACTTAAACAGAAACAGGATTCAATTTGCACTCTTTTTCTACATCTACAGGAACTTGCCTTGTACAATCAATAAGAAACAAGACGATGTCAGCCTATTATAATTTCTCTTCCCCTTTTTTTCCGAACTGGTGTTTTTTTTCTTTTTTGTTTCACACCCCTAACGCTTGCTCTGACGAAATGCTACCATAATCATAACTGTTCTAGTTATGACCCTGCAGTCGTTTTCGCTACTATTTCCCTATATTTCTAATATGTGTTTATTTCTAGGCTGACAGTTGGTCTCCTTTCAAACTAACATATCATTCCATGCATCGCACATTTCATTCCAGTTGTGTATCTTTTATATCCTGCCACAGGTTGGTACATATATGCAGCGGAGTTTTAATCAATGTGTTCACACGACGTACTTCGCGAGACTACCAAAACGTTCTCTCACCTCCGACTACTACCGACCTGTACTCTTTAAAAGAGTTCCGTTAGTTCAGTGTTTAATCCGCTAGGGGTGCCAATGACTCACGACATAATAGTATCAGTTGGAAATATATTGAAAAGTTACAACAAATCCAAACCTGGTGTTTGCTAAAGTTAGAATTTTAGACTTATTCCTTGGCCTTTGATGGTGAACCACACCAAAACAATGTTTGGTCAATTGCAATTGTCAATATTGTTGCTATACTCTCTCTCTCTCTCTCTCTCTCTCTCTCTCTCTCTCTCTCTCTCTCTCTCTCTCTCTCTCTCTCTCTCTCTCTCTCTCTATCTCTCTCACACACACACACACACACACGAGATTCTTTCTCTGTTTGTCTGCTGTGTGAGTTTTTCTGCGAATTTGGGTTCATGTTACACTATGTAGAAGGGACGGTGTACGTGGCAGAATACTACTGCTACCCAAACATAGTTCACCCTCCTACATGTACAATCAAACGAATTGTAACTGTGTGACTGTTTTCTTTTGTATAGCTTCTCTGTTCTGCGCACGATCACATGATGCGAAGTATATGCTTTTATTTTTTGTTTCGCTCAAAGTGATTCTTGGAGAAACCATTCTTTCTTTTTTTTGTACAATAATATTGCTATCTTAATGTTATTGGATAAAACGTGGGGCTTGTGACAGCTGAAGGTGACTCATTTGCCTTTCTTTGATTTGCTCCTTGTATGGTATTCCCCTGATTCTTCACAGACACACATACAAACACACACACACATATAATTATATTTTTAATTCTCACAAGAGGCTTAGATTTGGTTGGTGATGCCATCATAGTCGCTGTAAATATAAATAGCTTTTATTGTTGTTTAAAGCCAGATAAAACCGATGACGGAGAAGATAGATATATGAGGCAAGGCATGGTAACCGTGACAATCCTGCCATTTTTTAGGAGTCGGTATGGTGGGTCCTTATGTTATCGTGAGATATTTGTTAGCCAAATATCGAAAGGCAACTGACCACGTTGATATCCTTCATAGTTGTGGTGATGGTGGCCATAGTGGCAGCGTAGTCATAATAACTATTACGATTGCTGTTGTTGTTGTGGTCGTTATTTTGTTATTATGTAACTTCAAGTTGATTGATGACAGATATTCAAACCATGACCAACTCAGCATCTTTTCCGAAATAGCATATCCTGGACTACATTATCCAGTGAATTATTGTTTAAGGCAATTGGATACGGATTAAGTGAGATTTGCCAGCCATTTTCGCTGATTGGGGTACCAGATAGAGGCCACCATTTTGTGGTGTCAATAGCAGTTGCGGTGAGAGATGTTATTGTTGATATTACTTTTCTTTAGCTCTAAACAAAATCGAACACGCATACACAGAGTATGTGTTTGTGAGTTCGTGAGTGGGCCGCGGCTTTTAGACATAGGAGGATATATTCTCCATGCCCCTGGTGTAAAAACGAAAACCTGAAAATAAGTTATAGTTAAACGAGGCAACTCAAATAGGTCCCTTCTCGGAGCGATTGGTGTGATTTATCCATGCCGCATGCCGAACAAGGCCGGCTACAAGCTATAATGTCGGCTGTGAGTATATGCTATTGTGTCTGGGGAGAGTCATTTTCTTTTTGTGCCTTAATTTAACACACGCACCGGTAACATTTCCAGTGACTATATCCTAAATGGTTTAAACACTATCTGCTGGCATGTCCCAATATTTCATCGCAGGGGGAAAAAAATCAAAAATGGATTAGAAGCAGCTCAAGGTATATAAACAAAATCGAATACACATACACGAGGTATGTGTGCTGTTAGCTCGCGGGTCAGCGTCGGTCTTTAGGCGCAATAGAATATCTTCTATATGCTCCTGGTGTAAAAAAAAAACACATGAAAGTCATGGTCAAGGGAGACAACTCACATAGGTAACTTCTCGGATTCTTCTTTTTTCTTCTTTTTTCTTCTTCTTCTTCTTCTTATTATTATTATTATTCAGTAGTTTTATTTTTATAGCGTGCTTTCACTTCACTACCGAGCGCAGCTCTGTGTGCCTTGGGTATGTGCTGTGATTTGTTGTGATGCTCTGATGGTTATTGTATGGAAAGTGTTCTGCGTAGGATGTGTGCAGTGCCTAGTAGTGCAATTTTCTGTATGTTGTATGTGTTTGTAAGTCCTGGTGTTTTTCTTATGTATTTGTCTGAATATTTTTTTATCATGCCTAATGCACCTACTATGATAGGAATTGTTTCTGTTTTTAGATTCCACATTCTAGTTACCTCTATTTCCAGGTCTTTGTATTTTGAAAGTTTCTCCATTTCTTTTAGAGACACGTTGTCATCTGCCGGTATTGATACATCAATTAGAAAGCATTTTTTTTCTTCATGATCTCTGACAACTATATCTGGTCTGTTGGCCTTAATTTCTCTATCTGTGTGTATCGGCATATCCCAGAGTATGGATGCTTTCTCGTTTTCTGTGACCTTTCCTGGTGTGTGCCTATACCATCTTTTTTCTGTTGTTATTCCATAATGTTGGCATAGCTTTTGTGTATGTAGGTTCCAACTCTGTCATGTCTGTGAATATATTCCTTCTTAGCCAGGACTGGGCAGCCAGAGATAATATGATTTATTGTTTCTTGTCCATCTCCACATATTCTGCAGTTACTTGTTATATTTCTTTTCATTACCTGTTTTTGATAATTTCTGGTGGGGAGGCTTTGGTCTTGTGCTGCAATTAAAAATCCCTCTGTCTCTGCTGAGGGGTTCTCAACCATCCTGAGCTTCTCAACCATTGCTGAGATTTTTCTTTGTCTATTGCTTTTGCGTTTAGTTTAGTCCAGTATTTACCATGAAGGGGTTTTTCTTGCCATCGTTTTATCATGGTTCTTTGCTGTTCTATTTTTAGTTTGGATTTCATTTGTTTTATTGCTTTTGTTGTTTCTTCATCGTCTTCTTCTTCTTCTTCTTCATATTCATTAGGTGGTATGATTTCTTGTTTGTATTTGTCAGCTTCCTTAAATACTGAGAACAGTTTTTTGTTTTGCTCGTGTTTTGCCGATATATGTATCAGTTTTCTGAAGTAGATATATTTGCAGTTCTATGGTGGTTATTTTATAGTAGTTTTCCAGTTGTATAAGGCCTCTACCACCTTCTATACGTTGTATATATAGTCTTTCTATGTCAGATTTTGGGTGATGCATCCTAGACCCTGTCATTATTTTTCTTGTTTTCCTATCTATTTTGGTCAGTTCATTTAGTGTCCAGTTAAGGATATTGTAGCTGTAACTTATAACTGGGACAGCTAAAGTGTTAATACCTATTATCTTGTTTTTAGCATTGAGCTCTGTTTTTAGCATTGATCTAACTCGTCTATAATATTCTTTTTTTATTTTCTCTTTCATTTGTGTGTGTTGTGTCTTATCTAGTTCATGGATTCCTAAGTATTTGTAAGTTTGGCTTTGGTCTAATTCTTTTATTTCATTGGTTTTATCTAGTATGATGTTGCTACTCTTAATTAGTTTTCCTCTTTTCATGGTTACTTTGGCGCATTTTTCTAATCCAAATTTCATATCTATTTCTTTGGTAAATCCATGAACTGTCTTTAATAGTGTTTCCAGCTGTTTGTCATTTGCAGTGTATAGTTTTAGGTCATAAAAGGTGGCTGATCGTTTTGCCGTAACATTTATATCTGCATCCAGTTATATTTAGCATATCAGATAGAGGTGACAGTGCCAAGCAGAAAAGGAGTGGAGAGAGCGTGTCTTCCTGGAATATTCCTCTTCTAATAGGGATGGCTTTGGTTTTCATGAGTCCCTCTTTTGTTTAGAGCTGTAGCACTGTTTGCCATTTATTCATAGAGTGCCCAATGAATTTTATAATTGTTGGTGCTACTTTGTTAATGGCTAGTGTTTCGAGGATCCATATGTGGGAGATGCTATCAAACGCCTTTTTGTAGTCGATCCAGGCCATACTGAGGCCTTTCTTCTTTCTGTGGCTGTCTTCAGTTATGGCTTTATTGATCATTAGTTGATCTTTACAGCCGTATGAGCCTTTGCGGCATCCTTTCTGCTCTTCTGGAAACAGGTTGCTTTCGTCTAGGTGCTTGTTCAACCTTTGCGATAACACTGCAGTAAATGCCTTGAACATCGTAGGGAGGCAGGTTATTGGTCTGTAGTTTTCTGGTTTTGCTGTCTCATTTGATTTGGGAATTAAGATGGTTTTCCCCTTCGTGAGCCATTCAGGCATTGTCTGTGGCTCTGCTAGTATGTTGTTAAAATGTTCAGCCAGCTTTTTGTGCATTCCTGTTAGATATTTCAACCAGAAGTTAGGGATATTGTCATGCCCAGGTGCCTTCCAGTTGCTTAGTCTTTGCAGTGCCTGGGTGACCTCTTCAGTTGTTATGGGGGTCCAAAGTTGCTCAGATGCTGCGTTTGTTATTTTAGTACTCCTTTTTTTTTGGTTGTTCGTTCGCCGACCATATTTCTCTCCAGAATTCTTCCACTTCTTCTGCCGTTGGTGCTGCAGTGATTTCTATTTTATTTTTGCCAAGTTCTTGGTAGAACTTTTTGGGGTTGGAGTTGAACTTTTTGTTTTGTTCAAAGAAGCGCTGGCGTTTCTCGTACCGGCGGATCCTTTGTGCTTTGGCAAGGATATCTTGCTTCAGCTTTTCTTTTATCTCAGGTAAATCTTTTTGTGTGATGTTGTATTTGCGGAGTATTTTTGTTTTCTTTTTGTTGCTCAGTAGCGTTGATTGTCTACTGATTTCATTAAGAATCGACAGATCTTTTCTTATTTTTTGTATTTTGTTTTGGATGTTATTTATCCACAGGGTTTTTTTGGGTGGTGGTACTCTTGTTTGGACGGGTTTGAGTGAGTATCCAGCTTCTTTCGTGGCTGCAATGGCTGTTGCGTATACTAAGTTATTTAGCTCAGTGATATCGCTTTTTGTTTCAGTGGCTATTAGTTCCGTGACGGCTTGGTTAATGCTGTTTATAATTGGTGTTGTTGTTTCGTCTATTTCGTTGTTTCGTTATTATTATTATTCTATGTTTGACTTTTGCTTTATATTTGTACAAGTTGGCTCCAAGTCTCACCCAGAGACCTCAAGAGACAACAGGGTTGGAAGTTCATGTTGTTGTTATGCCTAGTGTGCCATATATTTGGGGGGTGGGGATGTTGTACTAATGAATGTCTAAAAAAAAAAAAAAAGTTTTTTTTTTTTTTTTTTTTAAACCGAAAATTATGGTTGTTTTAAACCTTGAGGTTACATAGAGAGTATTTTGCGTAGGATATGAGCAGTTCCCATGAGCACTATCTTTTGAACTTCTGCCATTTTTGGGTTTCCTGGTATCTGAGTTAGGTAGCTATCAGCCCCTTTTGCTATCATTCCCAGGGCACCTATGACAACAGGTATTGTTTTAGTCTTCAGCTTCCACATTTTGCTGATTTCTATTTCAAGATCTTTATATTTGCTCAGTTTTTGGTAGGTCCTGACAGATACGTTTATATCGATTGGGACAGTCATATCAATGAGGAGGCATGTTCTTTGTTTGAAGTCTTTCAATATGATGTCTGGCCTATTTGCATCTATCTTCCTGTCAGTTTGAATGGTGAAGTTCCAGAGGAGTGAGATGTGGTCATTTTCAAGCACTGGGGGTGGTTTGTGTTCCCACCAGTTTTTCTAATGGGGCAAATCCAGGTTTTTACAGATTACCCAGTGAATATATTGTGCAGCTCTATCGTGCCTGTTGAGATACTCTGTAGGCGCTAGAAGACTGCACTTGGAGACCACATGGTCAATGGTTTCATTTTGTTGCTTGCATACACGACACGTTGGACTGCTTCTGATCTTTAATATGTTGGCCTGGTAGTTTCTTGTTGGTAGGCATTGATCTTGAGCTGCTATGATAAACCCCTCTGTTTCAGATTTTAAGCCAGAGGCCATTAGCCATTGATGGGTCAGGGCTTTGTCGATATCTGCATTATTCGCTCTCTTTGGGTATTTGCCATAGAGAGGTTTTTCTTGCCATTTATTATTCAGAATATCTAAGGCCGCAGTTTTGGCACGGGTTTTCATGCGCCTAGCTTTTTCTGTGCTTGTTTCTTGTATGTCTATCTCTAATTCCGAAATTGGTTGTATTCGGAATTCACTTACATATTCCTTTGCCTGTTTTGTGACTGAGTATGATGCTTTCTTGTTTTCATGTTTTGAGACAAGTTTTAACATCCAGTCCTCAGAGTTTTTCAGGTAGGTGTCTAGGCCAATTGTAGCAATCTTCATTGTTATTGCCAGTTGCAAAAGACCACGGCCTCCCTCTTTTCTTGCAGATAGAGTCGTTCTGTATCTGCCTTAGGGTGGTGCATTCTATGCATTGTCAACAGTTTCCTTATTTTTCTGTCGAGCTGACATATTTCAGTAATTGACCAGTTAACAATATTGAAACTGTAAGTCACGACTGGTATAGCTAATGCATTGATTGCTTTGATCCTGTTTCTTGCATTCAGCTCTGTCTTGAGTATTGCTCTCACTCTTCGATAGCATTCTCTCCTGATCCTTTCCTTCATCTCTGAATGCCTTATTCCGTTCCCTTCAATTACCCCTAGGTACTTGTAGCTCTCCGCTGGGTCTAGTTCTTTTATGACATTCTGTTGGTCAAGGTTAACGTTAGATGTTTCTGTCATTTTTCCTTTGATAAAGGTAGCCTTTGCACATTTATCGAGGCCGAATTGCATTCTGATGTCGTCACTGAATTGTTTGACTATCGCTAGTAAGCCCTTGAGTTGTTGATCATTTTTTGCAAAAAGCTTTAAATCATCCATGTAAACGAGATGATTTATATTTTTATCACAAACATTTTATACCCGTACTGCGCGTCATTGAGCAGCTTTGAGAGAGGTATTAAGGATAAACAAAAGAGGAGTGGTGACAGTGAGTCACCCTGGAAAATGCCACACGAAATTTTTACATCACCAGCATTTAGGGATTCACTGTCACTGTTCAGAGTTAGTGTGGTTCTCCATGATCTCATACTTACAGTCAAGAAGTTTCGCAGAGTTGGTGCTATCTTATACATTTCAAGGCATTTCCTAATCCAGCTATGTGGTAGGCTATCAAAAGCTTTTTATAGTCTATCCAGGCTATTGATAAGTTTTTGTGTCGTTTGTGACAATCTTCTAAGATCATCTTATTGATGAGTAGTTGGTCTTTACAGCCGTAGGATCACGTTTACATCCTTTCTGTTCATTAGGGAATATGCTGCTGTCTGTTAAAAAACTATAGGTATATTCCGTCAGGACAGATGTTAGTGTTTTGTACATAGTTGTTAAGCAGGTTATGGGTCTATAGTTTTTTGGTTCATTTGTTTCTTCACCTTTTGGAAGCAGGAATGTTAACCCATTAACTAGCCAAGGAGGCATCCTACTAGGGTGTTGCAAAACATCATTGTACAGTTCTGTTAGCAGTTCATGGCTCTCTGGGAAGGCATTCAGCCAGAAGTTAGGAATTTTATCCTTTCCTGGAGACTTCCATTTGCTTGACCTCCTGAGAGCAGATCTTATATCTTCTACCTTGACACCCTCCCACTTTTGCTCTTCTAAGGGGTCCAGTTCTGTAGATATTCTGTCAATCCAGGGGGCCTTTTCGTTGTGTGTTTTTTCTTCTGCCCAGATTTTATTCCAAAATCTCTGCACTTCTTCTTTTGATGGTACAGACCCTGCAGTAAACGCTGTTTTTCCTATCTTCCTGTAAAAATTCTTGGTGTTATTTTTGAACATGTTGTGTCCTTGAAAAATCTAACACGCTTTTCATACCTCGCTATGCGGGCAGCTTTGGCAGATACCTTTTGTTTGATGGTTTCTATGGTGGCATCAATATCAAGTATAGTTTTCATATTGTATTTTTTCAGTAATTTTTGGGTTTTTGTAGGTTTGGTAGTCTTGTGAGCCTTAAGGTTTTTCAAATATTCAATGTCAGATCTAAATATTTTAATTTGTTGTTGCAGACGCTCTTGCCAAGAAGGCTTTTGTGGGACTGTTGCCGTTTTCTAATCTTTACACCACATAGGATCGTTGAGATTTTCGCGGATGCATAGTATAGGTGGTTGAGGTTTGTGATATCAACATCATTAACTGAAATTATATCCTTAAGTGCAAGCCGGATTTTACCAATTATTTTCATGTTTTGGTTAGAGTTGCGGATTTTAGGAAGTGTATTACGCTCATCCATGCTGGTTTCTTTAATTTTCAGCCATTCAATCATGATTTGATTTTTTAGCTCATGTAGTTCTGTTGGGTCAATATTTGTGTGACTTTCTTTATCTATTTGATGCTCATCTGTCTTAGTGTTTATGATTGGTTCAGGGCGTATTTCACTTTGCCTATCACTTATACAACTCTTTCAATCCTCTCTTCGTTTTTATCCGCCCTGGCTGGTCTATAATCATTTCCTCTGTATTATCTTCTCTAGCTGCAGCTTCGTTCATTTTATCCGATATTGCTTGTCTAACCTGATCAATCTCTACTTCAGTCAGTAATTTCTTTTTTATAATGTTTCTTCTAACATTGGCAAGCTTGTTACTGTCTATGTAGGGTCTTACTTCAGGGTGTTTCTGTCTCCAGTTTAAGTATGCTTGTACAGTGCTAGACTTATCTGTGGGGAAATATATGGCATGGTAGAAGGCCTTATTATTATTATTATTATTATTATTATATTATTATTATTATTATTATTATTATTATTAAACTGACTCTAAACTTCCAGAGATCTCAAGAGACAAGTTAAAAGTCCATGTTGGTTTTATGATTAGGGTGCAATTTATTTGCTCGAATCACTGCAATCGAATTGTCCCCTCCTCACAAAATTTCAGGCCTTGTGCCTTTATTAGAAAAGAGGATTTTGTCTCCCTATTTTTTCCACTACTGAACTGTCGGCCACTTCCGTATTGCTTCTTTTATAGACGATGTTCTTTTAGTAGTAGTAGTAGTAGTAGTGGTAGTAGTGGTGGTGGTGGTGGTGGTGGTGGTGGTGGTGGTGGTGGTGGTAGAAGGCGGAGGAGGAGTAGGATGGAGATAGAAATAACAGTTGTAGCCATTAAAGCTGTTTATTTAGGTGAGTTGTTTATTTGGTTGTTGTTGTTGTTGTTGTTGACGTGAATGTATTTCTTAACTTCCAACCTCAACACTGGAATGTCAAATGTTATCACACATTCAATAGAGTCTTTAACACTTTCAAGGATTCCATATTCTTTAAGCCAATTATACGTCCATATTTTACATTTATTTATTCCATTTCCTGAATCTGCTTTTTTTCCTGTTCACCAATGATTTCATCTACACTCACCACCACCACCACCACCACCACTACCATCCATTTCTTCTACCCGTCCTTCCCTCCACCCTTCACCCAACTTTCTTTTCGTCATATCTCTGCGTATGTGTGTGTGCGTGTATGAATATATGTATATATGCACATACTTAGGTACACACACCGAATGTGTGGCGAATAAATGTGTTTATTTCTAACAAATGCATACGTATTCATAAAATCTGCATCTATTGCATGTGTATATATTATGTATACTGTATATTATATGCATTTGCATATATGTATGTATGCTTGCAAGTATCTATGTATGTGTCCGCGTGGGTTTAAACGTGTGTATGTGTGTATGTGCTTGTGTGAGCCAAGATTCTCCTAAGGAAGCTTCAACACATAATGAGAAAAGAAGTCAGAAAGTTGATGTCTCGAGATGTCAATACTGTACGTTGAACGTGATACGATATAATAGATGTTCATTTAATAGATTGTGTAATGTAGGCAAACGCAATGGCTCCTGTAACACATACTTAATGCATACGCATATACACGCATAAATGTGTGTATTATATATGTGTGTATATATATATATATATATACATAAATTAATAATGATAATAATTGATGAAAGAAACGGAAGATAGATTTAGCAATAATCTTTATTGAGTACGACGATCGTTTCGACCCGTATATATATATATATATATATATATATATATATATATGCACGCAGACATGTATGTATATATATATTATATATGCACTGACTCCGGTAAATTGAACCACACCTAAAACGCACTTCTCTGTAAATAATACCATCCTTCGTGTCTTCTTCATTTTTTGTACACAGCTAACATTTATGTGAAAGCTAACGGTCAGTTAAATGACATGACCTTGACAGCTTTATAAAATGGAGCATAACAACCTTGTCTCTTCCAACTTTACTAATTAACAATCTCCACAAATAACTAGCACACAGATCAACATATCGTTCGAACGTCGCACAAGCTAAATTCCCCAAAACTTTCTACAAATTCGACCCCTTTACCATATGAAATAATGAACTCCTATATCTACCGTTGTCCCTAAAATCTGCAATACTGAAAGAGGAAAGCATATTTCGACCGTAAGCAGTTGCTTCTTTTATACATAATCTCAAACTCATGATACGTTAGTGTTGACATATATAGGCAGCTCTGCTTATCCCAGATCATATCTACAAAGAAAATCTATTCCACATATTGGCTTCGATGCATTTTTAATTCAACGATTCGCGACATATTCCTTCAGTTTTATCTCAACTTTTCTGGACTAACCAAATACACACAGTCCCCCCTCTACCTAATCACATACGCCTGTATCTTTACTTATCAGTCAACGTGAAATATTTTTCTAGCCTTCACACAATCCTGGGACATGAAAATCGCACAGATTTTCCCTCTCAATGCATTGATTCGGTAGAATTTATTTAAATAACAAAGCCTAAAATATAAGGTATCGATCTGCCCGTGCTTTGTTGCATTCATCCCATTCCCCCGTCCCTTACACCCACTCTCATATGCCCCCACCCTGAACCTAACCCACGCCCTACCCTTGCTTTCTTCACTCTCGCCTCCCCAACATCACATCACCACTAGCACTGACCACTTCCCAGCCTCACACCATCATCCACACACCTACACATGCACACACGCACACGTCAAGGTCACCAGCCCTTTACCTCACGCACATTCATGCTCCCTTATACATACGCACGCGCACATTCCTTTTGCAATCACCACTACTTTAGTATCTTCCCTTCTTCCTAGCTCTCCTCTGTGACCCCTCTGTCTGGATAGATCGCTAGCCACTATACATTCTTTATTTTTTTCTCCTTGTTTCTGTGTTCCTTTCTGTGGAAGAGCCTAGGCGCGAAACGTTAAAGACTTCTTCACTTCCCGAGCATTGAAGAAACGAAAGACGAAGCCAGATGTATTATTATACATCTGGCTTCGTCTTTCGTTTCTTTTATGAATTCTCCCCTATGTATATATATACACACGCAGGGCTGGTGCATGATTATATCGACCTTTTTCAACAAATTTTATTCAACAAAAACAATAACAACATGTAAGAAAAATATCTTTAAATGATTATTCCGGAGCATATTCACCATCTACTTCAGTTACTACTTCCCATTTGCTTGGTAGACAGTCAGACCGTCATTTAAAGATGTTTTTGTTAAATATTGTTATTGTTTTTGTTGAATAAAAATTGTTGACACAAAACCGCAATAATTATGCCTCAACCCAATATATATAGTTGGCATTTTTTGAATTTCGTAAAATACTTTTATTATTTTTGGATATTTTGTTATCTTTACTATTCATGCAAGCAGTCGCATTTAGCCCAAACACCCTATATATATATATATATATATAGTGTGTGTCCGATAAAATGTTTAGTGGCATTTCTTCCACTCTGTACATCCTGCCGAGGTCAACTTTGCTCTCCTTCCTATCGGGGTCATTAAAATAAACTACCTCGTGATGATTGGGATCTATGTTATCAACTTACCCCTTCTCTCAAAAGTGTTGCTTCGTGCCATAATCAGACAGAATAGAAAGTTTTCCGTAAATTTTGAACCGGGAAACCTATTTGCTGCTGTGAATTATGTTTGAAAATGATGACACAAATAATCGGGGAGGAAACATATTCGGAAACGGACAGTCGCAGTTTCAGTTCTTACTGAATGACGATTCATTGCAGAATCAATGTCGGCGATGGCGAGCGCTCTTTCATCACGCTCCAATGGAACATGAAAACAAACACAGTATTAACCGAAACCGCAAGAAAGAATTGTTATGTTTTTTATAGACTTTATTGTGAACTCATGTAAAGTTGAGTGAGTTAATTTGTTTTTAACAGAACGTCTCGAAAAACAGCTAATCGCTGATACCATTGAAAAAGGAATAATAAAACCACAAAATTCCTTCTGGACCGAGATAAATATCTGCTACTTTTTTATATTTTATTTTTAAAAAAAGAATTTATTTCCCATAATGTTCATGTAAACTATTATCTTCTATAATAATATATTGATAGAAGGCGATGGAGAGAGAGAGATGGCTGCAGGACGAAGAAATGGACAATAGTGTTTTGAAGAAATAGCGTTTCCATTTAAACCTTTGTGTTTTTGTTCAAATTTATTAACTCTTAGACCTGAGTTGTTGAATATTGCACATTTAACAAAAAGTCAGTATCTTATTTTCAGAGAAAAAAGATTCTTGTTTCAGTCAAAGGATTACATGAATGAATCGTACCGAAAATATACAGAGACCTTTACAGTTCTTTTATTCTGTTACATGTTTCAGTCATGATGGAGCACCGTCTTGAAGGGTCTTAGTCGTATGAATCGAAATCAGAACTTAGTTTACCGATTGTTTTGCCGAACCGCTAAGTCACGGGGGCTTAAACACAGCAACACTGATCGTCAAGACGTGACAACGGGGATCAACACAGACACACACGCACACACACACACACACACACACACACACACACACACACACACATATATATATATATATATATATATATATAATATATATGTATACGACGAGCTTTTTTCAGCTTCTGTCTACCAAATCCACTTACAAGGCTTTGGTGGGCCCGAGGTAATAGTAGAAGACAGGTAACCAAGGTGCCACGCAATGGGATTGAAACTGGTACCATGTGGTCACGAAGCAAGTTTCTTACCACACAGCCATGCCTGTGTCTATGTGGATTCTTTTTTAAATGTTTTGCTATTTCTTCCGAAAATAGGATTTCATATAATAGTAAATTGTGTTGGGTGGGCGTCATCAAGTTTGGATGACATCGTGCAGAATGGTGGGCATAAGGCAGTACAAGGCTTTTAAAAAGTTTTGCCTTCAATTTTCTTCCACAAAAGATATTTTTGATCCACATACATATGTGTATGATGTGTGTGTGTGTGTATAACCACTTAAATATATTAGAAGGTTTGGAGATGATGTACAGGTATTTTATATTAGAAGAAATGATGTATTCAGAAATCTGGATGGTTTTATATTTACAGATATTTATTAGTATGTTACATGTTTTTATACATCATATATCATATATCAGCGCTTTCGTCCATTCTAGTGGAGTCTTCAATTTGAAGACTCCAAGCGATGATATATGATATATGATGTATAAAAACATGTAACATACAGATAAATATATGTAAATATAAAACCATCCAGATTTCTGAATACATCATTTCTTCTAATATAACCACTTGTATATATAACCACTTATATATATATATAGGAGGATGGGGAGGAGCACTCCCTTGGTTACAACGACAAGGGTGCCAGCTGATACGAGGATCGACGGAACAGTCTGCTCGTGAAAGTGGTTGAGCACTCCACAAACAAGTGTATCTTTAACGCAGTTCTCAGGGAGATTCAGTGTGATACAGAATGTGACAAGGCTGGCCCTTTGAAATATAGGTACTACTCATTTTTGCCAGCTGGGTTGACTGGAGCAGCATCAAAATGAAGTGTCTTGCTCAACGACACAACGCGTTGCCGGGAATTGAACTCACGACCTTACAACCGTGAGTCAAATATGTCAACCACTAAGCCAAGCGTCTTCGCATGGGCACACACACACGCACACGCACGCACGCGCGCACGCACACACGCACGCACGCACACACACACACACACACCACACACACACACATACATATATATATATACTTCGTTTGGGGATTTGGTTTGTAAGATTCTTTATGTGAGTTCGTGTGTTAAAGCATGTTTTGTTGTCTGGGGAGAGTAATTTTCTTTTAGTCCTTTATTACTTAACACACCCACCGGTAAAGTTTCCACCCATTTATTTATTTTTCCTAAAATTTTCGTTGCGTCTTGTAACCTTTTCAATAGTCATTGATTCTGGCCGTTATCGGAGCTGCGTTATTTTGTTTGTCTGTGCGCATGTGTGTGGGTCACTGTGTGTGCGCACACATATGTATATATGTATGTTTGTATGCCTGCATGTAAGTCTGTTTATGCATGTATGTGTGTGCTATGTATATATGTATGTATGTATGTATGTATGTATGTATGTATTTTGTCAGGTCACGTAACCTAGTAACAACCTGTTGCATGGTCGGGCCATCGGCGTCTAAACCGGCAAGCCCACCAAGCTTGCTTAGTGAGGAGGGTGTTTATTGGACACCCTGCGGGATGAAAAACAAAACCCGTCAAATGGCGGAGGAACTCTTGAGAGTCAACGGCCATCCAATAAATGTCTTAAGGCTGTATCATGCGCGGTGACATAGAAATAATCGGACTGAATATCCGATCGCGTGGTTAAACCATTGGGAGTGAAGGACTCCTAGCCTTTGTTAGGGCATCCTTCTAGGAGAAGGTAACTCAGGAAACTGGGATAACCCCGACATAAAACCTGCGGCTCAGTGGTTACCGATGATGTCGACTTGTTCTTCTTTTCGGATTATGGCTGCTGTTGCTTAGTGAGTGGGATTGACTCAGTGCACAGCCTTTCCACATTTAAAAAAAAATCTTCTTGCACAGGCATTGCATGATAACAACATTGATTAAGCTTCGTGCAATGGCCATACTCGATAACGAGGGGGCAGCCACCATGTATTTTGTATATTTATGTGTTTGTGTGTTCGTGGTCGTGTGTTTTTATGTGTGTGTGTGTTTAGTATGTGTTTGCATGCAGTCACGCATGCAATACACACATGCAAACAAACACACACACATAAAAACCCAAATCACGGTCTTATCTACCGATGAGACATGGTGTTGTAGCTAGGACATTTTATAATGAAATCCGTCGGAAGGATTACGCCGAGGACAAACAAATAAGAACTCAAAGTATGGTAGAAGCCATAGCCACTCATAATAATAAAAAGGAATATTGGTGGAATATTGGTGAAGACCTCAATAAAATGTAAGCACAACAGACCTGATATAATGATTTGGGATAGAAAAGAGAAACTGTGCACAAAGCTGAAGATGAGAATATGAGACAGTGAAGATGAGAAAGTGAAAAAGAGAATACTTGCGCTGAACTATTGAGAAATCTGCAATTACTCCAGATTACAAGTTCAGTTTTATAGCTGTAATTATTGGGGCCCTGCGATATGTAACACACTTCCTAAATACCAATCTTGCGAAATTAGGCTTCTCGAAACCAGAAAGGAGAAAGCTAATTCGAAGACTACAGATACAATCCATCACTGGAACTGTAAAAATGTGTAGAAATTTTCAGACGTTTAGCATTTAAATATATATGAGCATGTCTAGATATGCAAGTATACGCATTCAAATACATACATAAAGCAAAACATACAAATCTTCTCATGTACAGCCATACACAGAAACAAAAATACCCTGTTGTTAATGTTCAAATTTCTTTGGATCTTGTTAGAAACCGGCTCTTTCTCTACTGGTAAGAAATCTTGAAATAAAACTGAAGGATGTCATACATACACATATTCATACACACATAGTAGTTAAATACGTAGTTAAATTATGTTCAAGTTGAAGAAAGCTTGTAGGATACTGGCTAAACCCAAGCACAGTTTTTGTCATTAACAGTAGAGACGCATCTATCTTCTAGATTTACTTAAAGAATTCCTTGTTGCCCGTAGACTATTTTAAAAATTATATCAGAAACAGAAGATGGAATTCACGAGATCCTTTATTCGAATTTACTAGAATTGTTTCGACTCATTTTGCACCAATAGATGCAGTACAGACTTGTATCACGGATGCAGATTGTGCCACCTCAGGTGACGTTTTAAAGAAGTACTTTGCTATTTGTCCTTGACATTTCAGTTTTAAAAAGTATACATAGGTAGCTGCTGCATTCTAGCAATTCCCATTAAAAACATTAGAGACAAGATACACTTTCAGTTAAAAAGTCATAATATAATACACTTAGAAAACATAGATGAATAAAGCAGAAAACCATAAAACATATGTGAGATTGAAATAAAATCAAATAGTAAATAAAGATATACATGCAATCAGAACAAAGAGATAGACAAATATGGTGGAAGCACTCCGTCGGTTACGACGACGAGGGTTCCGGTTGATCCGATCAACGGAACAGCCTGCTCGTGAAATTAACGTGTAAGTGGCTGAGCACTCCACAGACACGTGTACCCTTAACGTAATTCTCGGCCCTTTGAAATACAGGTACAACAGAAACAGGAAGTAAGAGTGAGAGAAAGTTGTGGTGAAAGAGTACAGCAGGGATCACCACCATCCCCTGCTGGAGCCTCGTGGAGCTTTAGCTGTTTTCGCTCAATAAACACTCACAACGCCCGGTCTGGGAATCGAAACCGCGAGTCCGCTGCCCTAACAACTGGGCCATTGCGCCTCCACGATAGACAAATAATTACATATACGAAAAGATTATCATATTTTTTATATCTTTGTTGTGATTGCATGTATGTTTCAATCTGTTTATGTTCGATGTTATATTGATCTTATGCATACTCTATGTTCTTATGTTTTGATTTATCTATATTTTGTTACCGTTGTATTTTATTAGATTTTTAGCTGGAAGTGTATTTTCTCCCCGCCCCCTCGTTTCTTATGAGAACTGCCAGAATGCAGTTGTTACCAATGTATACATTGTTATAAAGCTAAGTGAAATAGTGAGCAGAAAGAGTGAGGTACCTGTTTAAAAAGTCACCGGATGAGACGCTGTCTACACATGTGATGCAAGAGAATTGGCTGTACGGCATCTCACATATGATCCACAGGTGCAGAATGAGTGGAATTTGTAGAATTGTAGTGGAATTTAATTTTTAAAATTATCTCCCGAATTCCATTTTGTGACTCTGAATACATTTTATATATACGTGTGTGTGTATGTGTGTTTGTGTGTGTGCGTGTGCGTGTGCGTATGTATGTGTGCGCGCGCATGAGTGTGTGAGAGAGAGAGAGTGTGTGTGTATTTACAAATATATTTGTACTAACGAAAGTGCCATTTCCGTATGATTGCTAATAAATTTGCCATCACATCACAGCAATGTTCTGCTGGGAAAAACCTCCCTTTTCGTGTCTTTGTCAATGAACTGCACAAACAACATCTGGAAGATACACGTGCATTTACATCTGTGACTGATTAGGAATGCAGGCATAAAATAGAAATTATTAATATAAATATTTAATCATCATGGCAGGTGTTGACTATCTTCCCTCTTGTTTGTATACTTATCGTTTATGTGTATGTGTATGACACATTCGTATTTGTTGGTGTGTTGACGTGTTGTTATTTTAGAGTTACTGCTGGATGAAATATAAGGTCACGTTGAAGTGGTTTTAGTTGTATGAAGGTGCTGGAGTCTGTGCTACATTAACGATTGCTATGAAAATAAACTGTAATCATACCAACTGAGCTGGAATCGATGACAGTCTGGCAAATGGGAACAACTAGTTGAGGTTAATGTAATGAGGATTATGTTAAAAAATTCTTGATCTAAAGAATGAGAATTGGCACATACTAAAGTTTGCTCTAAGGAACGAGGTTAATACAGCATATTGTACGCTGTTTTATTAACATGAAGAAGTGGAAGTAAGGAAGGAAATTAAGGCATTAAGAAGTGGTTTTACGTGGCACCAATTGATAAGGGTAACATTCTAGACATTTTAATGTTTTATTAAATAGGGCGCATAAAAACCGTTTCAGTAGAACATTACTGTGATGTGACGCCATATTTATTAGCAATCATACGGGTATGACACTTTCGTTTGCGCCAAAACGTTTAGAAATACCATCAACAATATTAGTAAAATGAAATAGCTTCTAACGATAGAGAAATAATTTGTATTACTGTTAATGTAACGGTAGAGTAGCTGTAAATAAAATAGGTATTGAACCAGTAGACAACTCTCTCGGAAAATAGGCATTAAAATAATGTAGAGAAATGGCTGGAGGAATCACTTGGAGTAATCTATTCTATTGTTGTAATGGATCAGGTAATACAATCACTGACAAACAAATTTCAACAACAGCACACGACTGTGACACTAACTTTCTGTTATCTGTATGAGATGTACTGTTAAATAATCTATTGTTGCGGAGAAAGTCTCAAGATATTTCTGTTGCACATAAAAGAAATTTCGTTATTCTCAGAACTTTATTCTTCGAGTAGAGAAAACAAATTTGAAGACTTGCCGTTTTTTTTGTTAAGTATCGGAATGCTTCCAGTCTACTATAAAAAAAAACAACAAAAAAAAAGAACAGAAGAAAACTCTACGACTTATAAACATTTATTGACAGTTCCAGTCACACGGGCATTCATGGAGGATGAGTTTCGCTAAGCTGGAATTATTAAACAAAGAACAGCTTCTCTTCAGAGAGCTTAAAGCCATTGTAAATGTACAACGGAAAATAGAGTTTGTTGAACGATCAGTATTAGCAAAATATTGTTAATACTCTCAAAGTTAGTAATACAAAATTTCACTAAACTTCACTAGTTAGCAATGCATCACACTTAGCAAAATAAGCTATAACTAAATAAGAGTTTAAAATAATATCAATTAGTAAATAATACTGAATAATTTCATTATTTTTGCTAAATTAAAATTTAATAAAAGAGTTCGAAATTTGAACAAGTAAAGTTGCTTGTAAGAAAATCTCTGAGAGTAGTAACTATTCTGAGAAGTAATGCTTATCGCCACTTCAACATGGTTCTTCCGTAGGAAAAGACATTACTACCAGTTTTAGCCCCAGGAAGAGGCCTCCTCCAACCGGTTATCGATGCAATCTACGGCCTACATATTGCTGTTCCAAAGGAACAGAAGTTATTACCATTTTAAACCCCAGGATGAGCTCTCCAGCTGGTTATCGACGCAATCTACAGCTGATATATGTTGCAAGCAGCGGAACGAACCCATAACATGTTCTAGCAACGACAACAGGACCACCAGACTGTCGGGTTTCGAGCTATCTTCAGTAGTCGACATCCTCCGTTAGAGATAGCACGAAACCAGATGGTCTGGTGGTCCCGTCATCATCGGTAGAAGATGGTAGGGCTTCGCTCCACTGCTTGAAACATATATCAGCTGTAGACTGCGTCGATAACCAGCTGGAGAACTCATCATGGGGTTTAAAATGGTATTAACTTCTGTTCCTTTGGAACAGCCATGTTGAAGTGGCGATAAAGATTACCTCTCGATAGAGTTACAACTTTCATCTCTTATAGAAATTTTGAAACTAGCTACTTTACTTATTCCAAGATCAGTGATGAGTTGTCACTTATTTGTCTATATATTGCGAACTGGAGCGAACTACTGCTGCCTCGAGCGGACGGTTATCTACCATTGAGGAGGAGTAGAAATAGCTTTGAAACCGGACGATTTGGAAGCTTCATCGTTGTCGCTAGAAGATAGTACAGATTCGCTCTCCTATTTCCAATACGTATGGGTGCAGAATGCATCGACAACCAGCTGGAGAAGGTCTCCTTCTGTGGTTAAAATTGGTATTAATCTCGGTTCCAACGGACCAGCTATGTTGAAGTGGTGATAAGAATTACTTGTCAGTTAGAACTTTGAAAATTTTTAATTTTTGATATAGAATTATGAATGAAAATTTAGCAAGTTTAATAATGTGATCCACTCTCTTCATTTCGAAATAAAGGTTCCTAATTCGAACATTCCCAGGAATTAACTTATTAAAGAATAAGATATCAAAGAGAGTCGGTAATGCAACTAAAGGCGCCTGATTTCTTCGTTACGATGTTGATGTCACTATCATAAATACATGGACTCGATTTCTTGTCTCCAAACGTTAGACATTTTACATTGTCCCGTTTATTCAAGTAAAACAAGAGTCTAGTGTTGGCAAAGTGCCTACACCAACCTGAATATATATATTGCTAATGCAATATCTATAGATTCATCTTCTTCAACTGAAGTAAAATCTTTTCTAAGATTTATATTTATTGATGGTGTAATTTGTCTATTGGATTATATCATGGGAAACTTTTAGCTTCATTGCATCACTGTAATCTTGTGATGCTCTAGCGAAAGGGACCTCATAGGAGCATAAACTTTGCAAGAGTATGCAGATGTCTTGGAATAAATTCTTTGCGGAAGACTTGCAATAAATGGTAAGGTGTAATTTTTTTTTCTTATTGCAAGATTCATTTTGTCAGGAATCTCTTTGGGATGATAGCTGCAATTGTATAGATTTGGCGAAATATCGAGAAAATTACGTAAGTTTCATGTATAAAAGATATGGAGAAAAACTTGTATACCATTCAAATGCATTAGTTGGCGGGAGTAAAATAATAAACGAATAACATTAGCAGATGAAACTATCATTGGTGGTTGTTTGGAAAAGTGAAAATTGAAAAAATGACTCTTAGTGAAGTGAAAATAAGGCTGATGGAAGATTCCTTGCAAAAGAATATCATACGATACATACAAATATGTATGCATGTATATATATATATATATATATATATATGCAAGCATATTTTAATATAATATGTTTGTGTGGTGATGGGGTGGTGAAAGATATCCACTACCACAAATATATTTTTACTTCCCTTCTAAGTTTGTATTTCCAATGAATATTATAAGGCCGGCTAATGGTATCCTTTTATTATTTTATGATAATTAATCATGCAACTAATCGTTTTTTCTTTTTGTTTTTGTAATGATATTCATTTTTCTTCTCTATGGTCGTTGTATTTCAAACTCATCGATCTTCACATAATAGTTCCAAGATCCCCATCGGAAACCACAGAATTAGGATGTGCGAAGTTTCAACGTTCTCTGAAGCAATTTCTACTTTTTTTGTATATTGACACATTATATTTTTCTAGATTACAATAACACTTCAACATGTATACACACACACACACACACATATCTTACCTGGTTCTGATATTCCTTCTTTTAAAAATTTTAATAAATACACAGATTTTGCTACACCTTCATAAACTTTTCCCTCGGTGCCCTTAACGTGTATCTAGATCTCAATGTAGCGTGCTACGTTTCATAGTGTAGGTCCCTTTAACTGAAAATAATGAAAAGAGTTTATATCACCCCTTCCCTACTTTTTTATGGGCATTTACCACTCTCTAAGGTTTGTTTATTTATGTGGTAAAGGGTACATATAGCCATATAAAATTATGATTCGAGAGAACATCGAATAATATTTATGTTTGACCAGCAGCCACTTCTGAACTGGCAATTTCTAATGCTCTTAATTCTTAATAAACGCACTCCGCTAGCTACATTAGGTCTCTTGATGGTGATAAGAAGATAGATAAAAATTAAACATGAATTACAATCCCATGACCTCCACTGTGATCCATTCCTGCCACTCCAAAATTGCAGTTGTCTTTCTCTTTGCTTATTTCTGCTAAAGCAATGGCAACATGGAATTCTTTCATCCTCTAGCTCTGATAAAATATTTGAGAAAAAATATATTGATATATCTTGTCAGTTGAAAATCCATATTTCTTGCAGATGAAGATGGCACTGTATTTAAATTGATATAATACTTGCATTGTTCGATTAAATGGAGTCACTTGAAACGGTCGTATTGCATTAATACCTGACATCCTGTTACTTATTTGATTTATATATAAATATATATATATGCCTGTATATATGTGCATACATATATATACATACATGCGCAGGTGTGTATGCATACAGATATGCATGAATGTAAACATATACGTATATGTTAAGTTAAAGTTTGTAAAAGCACAAAGACGAAGACAGGTGTTGGAACGACATTCGGGAAAAATGGAAAAGCCTTTTACGTTTCGAGCTTACGCTCTTCAACAGAAAGGAATAGAAGGAAATAAAAAGAGAGAGGATGAATAAAAAAAATCTGTTGAGTTTAATGGTCGCACATCTTCATTGTCTTTTAAGGAAATATTTCTTATACTGAATGAACTCCTGTTCTACAGATTTTCTACAAAGTAACAACCTTTCATATATTTCTAAGAAATACTCTAATATACTTAGGTGAACTTATGTGATCTGCCGAAAAGTTTAGATAACCCCCATGCATTTATAATCATGTCATTTTGTTCCATTGTTTCCATGACTTTTGTGACATTTTTTTTCTTTTCATTTTCTAATCATCAAATTCTTTCATTTGATATTCTGTTATCTTAATTTTCTCTACTTTCCACCTAAGTTCCATTCGAACCGAACCGTTTCTTCCTTGTACGCCTCCTTTGCGATGTTACTACTACCAAGACTTGGTTTCTAAGTTACCGGTAACACCGCGAATTGTTTGTTTCTTTCCACCAACAGAGTCAGCAAGGAGTTTTCCCCTTTCTATTTCTGACAATAGTCGAATCCCTTCAATTATTTTCCCAAGGACTTTCTCCGTTACACGAACACTGCACAGTTTAATGCCTTTCTGTAAATGTGTGAAGCAACATTTATGATTTCGATACGGGTATTGAGAAATGAATCATGTTATTGATTTGATGAAAATGCCTTCACCGTTTCCATACATTTTGCCCTCCCTTAGACTACCTCAATGTGGTGACAAGTTGCCGTATAGCAATTTAATTACAATTTAACATTTACTGATCAAAGCAGTTTATATTATAATTTCTTCGCTCCTACTCAAATAATCAAACGTATTCAACGTGAGTATTCAATAGTCGTTACAAACCAAGGACGGTGATGTGTTGGAGACATCTGAGTAGAAAAACAAATGTTTAAAACAAATGAAGTTCAAATCTCACTGAATTAATTTTCCGTTTCATTTTCTGCTACTTTTCTTTTTTTTTTTTTTTTTTTCACCAAATTTGAAAAAATGATGACCAGTAATTATGTCAGTTTCCACGAACTTCATAATATATCTTCTACTGAAAATTTGGATTTGCTCTGCGACAAAATATGCATTGCTAAAATATGATTTAAAATTTATGACATTAAATCAATTTTAATAGTTTAATCATCATCAAGAACTGGGCCAGGGACTGAAGCTTTATGTGGTCACTAAATCTTGCAAGACAGCAACCAAAACTTTCTCAAATTGGCCCCTTTGATATGTGATCCTAAAGATACCAACTCTAAACAAGATAGTCATGGCGGGAGTGCTTTTCATAAAACACCGACAGTCTATATTCCGAGGTTATATTTTCATATTTAAATTGTGAAATATATTTTCCGTGGTAGACTATTTTGTGCGTTTACCAAACTACTTTCTGTTACATACACTTTCACTGCTTCTGGCTTTTATAGAAAACATTCTTGGTAAATAACTTGAATCTTTAGAAATAGAATTCTTAGGAAGGCACAAGGCCGGAAATTTGAAATGAGGGAGCAGATTCACAAAATTGTTTTTCATTTTATCACCACCAAAGAATGAAATCAAAGTTGTTTGCGTTTGAATGTAAGAAGGGAAGTGCAAGACAATTCGTTCAGCATTGTAGAAATTGTAAAATTGTTCGACGCCTTAGAGATTGTGCCAATTAAACGCAATATGTGAGGTCACTGAATATGAGTGACAATTTGCTACAGAAGTGCGTGTGTGGCTGCAGAACAGGACCAACTGCCCGTCTGGATTCGAAACCATTATTGTGCGATCGGAAGTACAACACTCTAACCGCCAACCTACGTGCCTTCACACACACACAAACACACACACTCACACACACACACACACAATATATATATATATACTTATCTATTGTGTATTATTTATGTATTTCGGCATAAATGATGTCATTGGAGTGGAGTTTGAGCTATTTGGGATCCCTGATCTGAAGTAATCGATTTTGATGTCAGATAACATACGAGTTTGCGTCTCCAGCATAAATGAAGGTAGCAGTTAATCATTACAGCGAGCTTTGATTAATATTCAGCCTGACAACCTGCATGCATCTCTTAGGTCATGCGTGAGATATATATATATATATATATCATAGACTCTCACGTCGTTAGACGACGTATGAGGCTTCGCCAATTTCTTGCGAACGGACATGTTATTTTGTGCTTTGTATTACTTCGTTGAAACTTGTAAAAATTCTTGTACTCTTACTCCTTTTGAAAGTGAGCCCGTCTGGCGGTTGAAGTTTCACCAAACCGAGAATGTTCGCCCATTTGGGGGAGAATTGTCTCTCCATAAGTCTGATGAAAACAAAACATTTTTTTTCGACGCGCAAATTACTTTCCATAACATGGAAGCAAAGCTGAAGGAAGATTGCGACCCCTTATCCGGTTGTTACAAAGAGGCTTTCCCGTCTATCCCTTGTGGAGAGAGAGAGAGAGAGAGGAGGACGAGAACGCAGTTGTTGCACGGTCTCTGGCAACAGTTCTCGAAGCGACCGGATTTGGCCCAACTTTCTGCGGCTGGATCACCGCTTTATACAGCAACATTCAGTCGAAAGTTTGGGTGGATGGTTATCTATCAGAGCCGTTCTACATTGCGTGCTCGGTCTGCCAAAGATGCCTTCTCTCCTCTCTCCTGTGCGTTCTGGTCCTTAAGCCATTACTGCAGAAAATAGAGTCTTCGAGAGGCATCCCGCGTGACCTGGGCTGCGAGAGGACAGTGTCAGCATATGCGGACGACATCACAATTCATTGCATCTTGTGACAAGCACCCACAATTATAGGTGGGGCCATAAATGATTTCGAGGCGGTGAAGGGAGCAAAAATTAACTGTGAAAAGTCGGTCGGCCTGCAACTCGGCACCTGGAGAGACAGGTCGTTACTACTTAACATCGTGGGACGATGGACAGACGGCCCGGTGAAATTCCTCGCGATCTGGTTCGGAGCAGACCTACAGATACAGAGGGACTGAGAGGAAGCTATCCCTGAAAGGGCCGGTAGAGTTGCCTTATTGTCGTGCATTATCTGAATTCGTGTCTGGCCAAGTTGGAGCGCTTACTCTTCGGCTTTCTGTGGAAAGGACGGGTCCACTGGTCAGAGGCTCTATCTACTTTCAACTGCCGCTAAAATCAGGGCTGGGCATGCCTTATCTAAAAATGCACAGATATGCGCGTAGGCTGAGGCATATCCAGCTCTGCCTAGACGGTGAACAGGTGTGGTCGCCTTTCATCAAACTCAACTTCTCACAGTTCGCTTCTTTTAGCGAGCTGAACTCATTGATCAAGCGCAGGCCTAGAGTGCTGTCAGGCTCTAACGTTTCTCTGTCGAGCGGGCAATGTGTGCGGTGGAGGTTCCACCTCGTCTTTCTATAGAGGGTTAGTGGTCGGCAAGTGCGATGACTTCCCAGGGAAACCCTGGGCTTTGATGACGGTCGACTTGCCAGTCTGTTCCGAAGGATTTTCGGGCCGAGGCCCATGGACAACTACCAGAAATTCCTGGCCTGTCATTTCTATCGAAGGGCACTGCCTATTCGAGACAAGCTCTTCAGGTACAAAAGTCACACGGACATGCTCGAGATGCGAGTAAAGTGATGAAACCGTTCCGAACGCTGTCGTACGGTATACATTCATTTCGGACCTATGGGTTTATATAGAACACCTGTTGTCACGTCTGGGAGGAGCCCAGTTGTCACTGGTTCTATCATTGGGATTGTTCCACCGCCCATCCTTTAACCGGGAAAGGCTGGCAAGTTTTCTCTGCAAGTTTTCTCCTTTCACTCGCGTCAACCACACAGCCTCTTTCGCTATAGCCATAGCGAAAGAGGCTGTGTGGTTGACGCGAGTGAAAGGATTGAGAACGGGAAACTTTCTCTTTGGCATCGGTTTAAGCAATTATTACATCGACAACCCGAAAAGGAAACTAAGGCTAGAGAAAGAGAGAGAGAGAAAGTAAGTGCCGTCGCGCATATTTGTGACTAGATGGATGCAAATGGCACGCCTGTTACGTATGGATGTGTCTAAGTTGAGCACGAATCCCTACCACTACATCCTGTTTTTCTCATTGTGTTATTCTCATTTTGTTGTAACATTTTCAATTTTTAAACTGTCACCTTTGTTAATTAATTCGACTTTTCTCTTTGTTGCCGTACCTGCGTACGACCTCACCTTGTCTGCCCTGCATTGTCCCTCAATATGTAGCCCTTAGTGGCCAATAAAGAATCAGATTTCTTGCCAAACGGATGTGCTTTTTACGCTACTAAGTTTTGTAAATTCCTGTTACTAAAGTCTGTTTATATTTATTATTGATGAATTTTGTGCAACCTCGTAACTGAAACTGCTTATCAGGGAGGGGTGGTGTCGCATCTAAAATGGCCCCTTTTAGGAGCGAATTTTACTTCCGTTTATTGGTATTTTTGCTACGCAATTAATTTTTCAATCATGGCTTCCAGCCTCGTTGAGGGTTACGCCTACCAAGATGAAGTGTACAACGAACTGTTTTCTTCTCTCCCTGCTGCGAGTGGGAGGCGGGGAATGATCTACTCCCCCAAAAGAAATACAAGGAATACTTTCAAGGACACTCCGAACAACAAAATTAAGGAACTCAAGAAAGATGAATTTAAACGAAGCAGTCGCGGTTTCGCATCAGCAGCGCGAGTGCAACCAGAATCACTCAACTTTGACGTTGAAAACAACAGCGCCACAGCACGACAAACGATGATTTACAAAACGCTGCCACCCAAACAAAACAAGATTGACCAAGTAGCAACAGAAACTATTGAAAATTGCTGGCAACCACTTTGGTCAAGGATCAGATACGTGGCCAGAGGGGAAAATATGGCACTCTGAAGGTGCGGTTCGCTTCGGAAGACGAATTCAAAGAACACTTCACAGTGTCCCTAAAAGCGAACTAGATGGTGCTCCTGCCGACCTACCTGGGTTGTCGAAGTGACTCAAAAGTTGAAATTGGGGACGTGCACTCCAGTGATTGACGGCTTATGGGTGCTGGTAGCTGTTCTGCTTCACATTGAGGACAAAATAAACATATTACAAAATACCAAACAGCACCAATAGAACTGATTGGGGCCAGGGGACAGAGTTGCTAATTGAAGTAAACCGGAGGACCTAAAACATATACCAGACTTGATAAACATAACAGATGGCACAATACTGCACGTGATGGTGGAAAGGCGATGACCCAAGTGCTACCGAAGTGAGCAAAAAGCTCACCTCAAAGCCTCCTGCCTAATGGGTGCAAGAGACATAAGCCAGCCCCAGACATAGAAAACACACCAACAGATTCCATCACAGCCAACCCAACGCACCACAAACTTTCCTACCACCCACGAAAAGAGCAAAGTCCATACAACCCACAGAAGATATATCGATGTCTACGGCAGCGGACATTGCCACAGTCCCAATCTAACGTTGCCGTTTTCTTGCTCCCTCCCAATGCTTGCTTTTTAAAAAAACTCGCCACTCTAGCCATCTCTCCTTTCTTAGCCGTTGCCTCCGCCATCACGTCACACCCCGTGGCTTCCTCTTGAAGTTCCACGCCACCCCCTATTCCTCCCCTCTCATCGAACCCACCCTCGCCCGCACTTCCCGCATCCTCGTCCGTGCCACCATCCGTTCCACCCGCGCTCTCCTTCACTCTCTTGACCACCAACTTCCCCAGGTTTACCTCCCTCTCTCCTCCCTCTGCCCTCCACTTTTCACCCAACCCATTCTCCGCTTCATTCTTAATCTCAACCACCAACTCCACAATTTCCTCACACACAACAAAAAGCAAAAAACTCCACCACCTCCTCAACCCTTCACCTCCTTCCCCTCCCCATCCCCTACATCTTCCCCTCCAGCTCCCCCGACTCCCTCCAATCTGACACTCCCCCTTCTCCCCTGCACCCTCCACAGACCCACACACACCCCACCCTGACCTTCCTACGCTTACCCCATCTTCACCCAACTATTCCAACTCTCCTCCTCACACCTCTGCACCCCCTCTTCCTGACCCCACTCATCCTACCACCCTGCTTCCTCGCACTGTTGTCACTAAAACCCCCAATCTCCTCCTCTCCCCTGCCGACCGCTCTCTCCTCAGTAAGGGACTCCGCTTCACGAATCTCACGCGCCACTGTGACGAATTTGAGACCCGGACCGACGTCAACCAGTTCCTGCGCCGCCTCAAACTTTGCGTGTTTTTCCACGGGTCCACACAGATTCAAAATGTGACCGCGTGTGTACCGTTTGCGATTTTTTTCTTCTGTCTTCCCTTCTCTGGATCTTTCCTTCTCCTATGTTTCCGACGAAGAGCTCCGCTCGAAACGTTAAACCCTCCTTCTTCCCTTCCTTCCTAAGCGTCCAATAATACTATATTTGTTCCACGTCCTCGTGTTGTGTTTTCTCTTTGTGTTTTTATGTTTGGGGTATATATATAAAAAAAACAACATAAAACACATACACATATCTCTCTCTCTCTCTTTCTCCCTTTTCCTTTCTTTTACTTTCTTTCCCATTCCCATCCATTAAAAATATCACCAATCTAGAGCGGTGGAAATATACGAATGTCGAACCAGATGCTTTGCAGCATTTGTTCCAGCACTTTGTGCTACGGATTCAAATCCCAGTGTGACCTAGTTAAATACTTTCCCTCTGGCAACTTTTGTGCCTCCAGGCCCTGGCTTCATACAGTACAGTCTCAATTACCTTAAAATCTGTGGACTCATAATATTAATTATAATTGCTTTTATCTTTTGTACAAGGCGCAATGTGGTTTATCGTTTCCGGTACTCCTCGAGTAACTTATTTATCCACCTTGGGTCGATAAACGGCAAATGTGAACGCGTCAAGATTTGAACTCGGTAACCTAAAGGGACACAACTAAAGTGTGCAGAATGACTGTCTTGCCAATTCTCAACTTGTTTTATAATAATCACCCTTTCTACTTATGGTAGTGAATTCGGTTCCCGGACGGGGATGTGTGTTGTGTTCTTGAGCAAGACACTTTATTTCCCGGTGCTCCAGGTCACTCAGTTGTAGAAATAAATTGCGACGTCACTGGTACCAAGTTTTATCACTCTTTGCTTTCCCTTGGATAACATCGGTGGCGTGGAGAGGCGAGATTGGTATGCATGGGCTATTGCTGATCTTCCATAAACAATCTCATTAGGATCTGTACCTCTTTTCTAGGTACAATCCTATGGTCATTCATGATCAATGGGGTCTTTATCTTTACCCTAATGATAATATTAATGATGATGATGGACGTATGAGCTTTTAGCTTTTCCCAAACGACCTACACAAATGATTTGTTTATAGTGATCACATGTCCGTGCCGCACATTAGCCCTCTTTCTCTCCGTCTTCTCTCTTTCTCTCTCGCCCTCTCTCTCTCTCTCTCTCTCTCTCTCGCCCTCTCTCTCTCTCTCTCCCGCCGTCAAATTGACAGTGTCTGAACAGATGCAAGCTGTGTTACACGTCAGGTGTCGAAGTGATCGCAGAACAACGTGGAATGAAGTGTTTTGCTCAAGAGCACAACGCACCACCAGGTCGCGGAATTGAAATCACGATCGCTAGATACGGTGTTGTTAGGAGGACACAGACAGGCTTGAAGAAATAGAATAAACAGGGACGTGATGATAATGAATAAGGAAATGCCCCCTAAAGGCGATACTGTGCCCTACGTACAAAGGAGGAATAGGTCTCATAGGATGCACGATCTCTCTGTTTTCAATGGTGAAAAATGTCTGGAATGGTACGTCATACAGCAGATTGAACCCTTGCTTATGACTGCTAGAAATAGCAACACGATACCGACCGAAAATATGATGCACCCAGAAACATTTAAGAAACAAGATGGAGAACAAAGATCAAATAACTGCAAAATGAAAACAATGCATAGGCAATACTTCAGAGAAACCGAAGGGAAAGAAAAGACCAACACGTGGGGAAGGAAAAGTGATCTGAAAGGATTCGCCGAAACATTGATATAGAGGACACAGGAAGAAAGTGTGAGAACTAGTTTCAAATAGATAAGAGCAGTGAGTCGCCCCTCTTTTGTATGTGGGCTAACAGAAACGAAACAATCTCACATATTGTGAGTGTGGCAAGCTGGTCCAAAAAGAATACAAAAGGAGACACAATAACATGGTTAAGTTTGTTCACAGGGGACTGTGTGAAAAGTATGGTCTTAGAAGAACACGGAAATGGTATAAATATGAAGTTGAAGGCGTCACTGAAAATAATGAATGTAGGATCTTATGGGATTTTACAAATGCGACTCTGCCCGAAGACCAGACATTATTTTGGTAGATAAAGGGGAGAATTAATCCTGGGGACATACGCGTAGTTGACAAAGAGCTGGAAAAGGTGGGAAAATATAAGTTTGTAAATGACGAAGTTGCAAAAATGTGGCTAATGAAAAGGCTAACTGTCATCCCAGTAGTTGTAGGGTACTGACAACCAAGTCTGAGAAATAAACCGGAGAAATTGGTTTTGACGTGAGGGTAAAGCATGCTCAAAACTTGCTCTGTTGGGGACAGCGAGGATTTTGAGATTGTTGATTGGGTGTTACGTATTTTCCATGATACTTCCAAACCTTGAAATTCGTGGAAAGGAACCTTGAAAGACACTGAGATGTTTGACAACAGATTTCAGTTCGCTCTCAATGAACCAACCAGAGCAAGTAAGATGAAGAGCTCTGAAAAGTAAAATGATATGATGGTGATGGTGATGATGATAATGATGAATCCCTTCGATTTCGACGGATGAGTGTTTGAAGTAATGGATTTAAACTGGATAACAATGAAAGAAAGAAAAAAGGACTAAAAGAGAGGCTGCACCTATATGCAAAGGTTGCGTGAATCTGAGTTCAGTTATAGAATTTGCTATGAAATCACAATGGGGACAATGAGGATTTTGGTATTGATGGCTAAAGGATAAATTTTTTTTTCTGTCTCTTCAACTCAAATTGATTAGATGCATCATGACACATTTTACGCCACTCACATCGATCTAGGCAATAACTTACCTAAGATGTAAAATTAAGCTGAATGGATTTTAGTAATTGTTTCATCTTATCATTTAAACGTTAGCAGGGCTCTGCCTTTACCACGGGTTCCCTCTACTCGTTAGTCATACAAAAGAATTTTGGGAATCTGATCATCTTCCATTCGAACAACGTGCCCAACCCATCCGTACTGAACTCTCAACAGCATACTTTCGACATTGTGGATATCGTGTTTTTCTCAAATAATAATAATGATTATGAGAAGAGGAAAGAGAAGAAAAAGTTATCTATTTCATCGGCCCCGAGTAATGGAAAGCAAAGTTACCTCAGCGGAATTTGAACTCACAGTGTAAATACGGATGAAATGCATTTAAGCATTATATCCGGTAAGCTAATGATTCTGCCAGCTCGCCACCTTAATAATAACAACAATAACATCAATAACAACAATAATAACGAATCCTTCTCCTCCTCCTCCTCATTATTACTGTTATTGTTGTTATTATCATTATTATTATTACTATAGGTTTATCTATGTTGGATGTAAACATGTCCATTGAATAGAAACGACATAAAGAAGAGGCTATAGCAAACACCAGATGATATAGATCCCACTTGATTTTCACATTTTTTCACTCCTTTTATAACTCACCAATACAATGTCCGTGATTCCATCCAATGCTAAGAGACTATTTTTTTCTGTTTTCTTCGCGTTCGTATAAATGTCTGAGATATCCAATTGGCTTGTATATAGATTTCTAATACTCGAAAACAAGAGTCGTTTCAAGATATCAAACCACGTAAAAAATGTGTCTGTACATGTATATGTTTGTGTGCGTATGCATATTTAGCTATCATTTATCTAAATATAAATAGATAGGTAGATATATAGATATATAGGTAAATAAATAGATAGACAGACAGATAGACAGGTAGATAGATAGATAGATAGATAGATAGGTAGGTAGGTAGGTAGGTAGGTAGGTAGGTAGGTAGGTAGGTAGGTAGTTAGGTAGGTAGGTAGGTAGGTAGGTAGGTAGGTAGGTAGGTAGGTAGGTAGGTAGATATGTAGGTTGGTAGGTAGGTATGTAGGTAAGTGGGTAGGTAGGTAGGTAGGTAGGTAGGTAGGTAGGTAGGTAGACTGATTGACTGACAGGTAGGTAGGTAGGTAGGTAGGTATAAAGATATATATATATATCATCTATTCTACACCGCGATCTTTAATGATGAATCGTCTTCTTTAAGCTGAAGCTAGTAGACGCTGGGGAAATTTAACCCAAAGAATTGCAAGCCGGACTCCTTTCTGTCACATGAAGTAAAGAATTCTAAGGAAAAAAAATAAAATAAAGGGGAATGTATTGATTTCTCTGCTTTCTTTGTTTTTAAGAAAGGAGAGCGGGTGTTCGATCTTGAAATACAAACATGAGATGAAAAACGATGTATCTCTTAATAGTGGTGGCTGACTAAATTTGCTTTTGGGATTTGCCTCTATTTAATTTACATCCGTATCAATAGTTGATTTTCTGGGAAGCAATTCAGTAATGTTTGTTTCTCAACATGAAATATTTGCCGAAGGAAATAGCCATCATCTAAGTTTAGCTTTACTATCAACTGATCTACGTCAACTCAGCTTTCTCTTTTCCACTGTAAACGTCTTCATTGCATGGCGTCACTCGTTATTCAGGATGACTAATGCAGTCAAATGTCAAAGCTATTGTTTATTCTCCGATAAGTTATATTCATTCTAGCGCACACGCGCACACATACACACATAAGAGAAAATAAGTATGAAATATAGAATTATATATATATATATATATATATATATATTGATAAAAACGGTAAGATAACAAAAGAAAGAAAGAGACCTCAATATTATGTAAATAAAGGAATTTATCTGTAAATATAAAATGTGACAAACATTCGGTAGCCAAGATAAAACTCCGAGTAATTTCCCTTTGTATAACGGTCATTTTTCATAGCGTTTTTCCGATGGCCAGATAACTGAAGAGATGTTGGCGTGAATTTCCACTTCGGCACCCGACACTTGGCTACCGAATAATTGTCACTTATTATAATATATATATATATATATATATATATATATATATATATATATATATAGGCGCAGGAGTGGCGGTGTGGTAAGTAGCTTGCTAACCAACCACATGGTTCCGGGTTCAGTCCCACTGCGTGGCACCTTGGGCAAGTGTCTTCTGCTATAGCCTCGAGCCAACCAATGCCTTTGCGAGTGGATTTGGTAGACGCAAACTGAAAGAAGCCTGTCGTATATATGTATATATATGTATATGTATGTGTGTGTGTTTGTGTGTCTGTGTTTGTCCCCCTAACATTTCTTGACAACCGATGCTGGTGTGTTTACGTCCCCGTCACTTAGCGGTTCGGCAAATGAGACAGATAGAATGAGTACTGGGTTTATAAAGAATAAGTCCCGGGGTCGATTTGCTCGACTAAAGGCGGTGCTCCAGCAAGGCCGCAGTCAAATGACTGAAACAAGTAAAAGAGTAAAAGAGAGTATATATATATATATATATATATATATATATTGTTGTATTTCGGAATAGTCATTTTGCCAGTTTAGCCAATAAAAACACACGCACTGTATATTTGGTGTTACTTTGCTTCAGTGATATTTATTTTTTACATTAAACTTATTTTCTTATTTCGGCCAGAGTTCTTTCGTCACACTCCTGTGACCGCATCAGTGGTACTTTGCTTTCTTTCTTATTTGTGTCTCTCCTTACTAACCGTCAGCCATTTTGTATTTCTATGGTATGTGTCTTCATTTGCGCATGCGTATATCTCTATGTGCGTCTATGTTTAGTTAGTGTGTGTGTGGGGGATGCCTGTAATATTTGTATCTTCTGTTTATATATGTTCGTGTAATTTGCTTTTTGTTTTTGTTTATTCTTATTTTGTTCATGTGGTTACATCCACTTATTATTATTGGATGTAAACACATGAACAAAATAAGAATAAACAAAAACAAAAAACAAATTACACGAACATATATAAACAGAAGATACAAATATTACAGGCATCCCCCACACACACACTAACTAAACATAGACGCACATAGAGATATACGCATGCGCAAATGAAGTCACATACAATAGAAATACAAAATCGCCGACGGTTAGTAAGGAGAGACACAAATAAGAAAGAAGAAAGCAAAGGACCACTGATGCGGTCACAGGAGTGTGATGAAAGAACTCTGACCGAAATAAGATTAATTTTAATGTAAAAAATAAATAACACTGAAGCAAAGTAACATCAAATATATAGTGCGTGTGTCTTTATTGGCTAAACTGGCAAAATGACCATTCCGAAATTCAACAATATCTGTTTCAACACACGACTTAGCCATAGCCAGGCTTTGCAAGAAGCTGAAGGACACTGTATTCTGTTGCCTAAGGAAAACTGTGACAACGCAACAGCTTCATTTTACAAAACAATGTGTCTCGTCCAGAATATGTATCAACAAGGTCACAGCCAACGTTAAACGGCTTGATCTCACCAAAGGACAGGCTGAAAGGTTAAAAAGGAGAGCTGATGGTAAATATTAAAAACAAAATATACAAAGAGCTAAGCGAGCAAGAAAAACGTAAACGTATATTTTTAAAAGAAATTAAAAACATCACCACATGAAAAGAGAAAACCACAGTTATGGATATAATATCTGAAGAAAGCAGACTCGTAATACACCAGTGCAATATCCATTTTAAGAGGAAGTTGTGGTTGAAACATAAACATCAATACGAGCTCGCAAAGGAAGAAAAGCAGAAGTATCGAGATACAATAAACGGAATTATTATGGAAGATGTCCCACTACCAGCAGAATTCAACAAGGACAATGAAGCGAACATCTATGGGGGAATAACAACGGACCCAGATGAAATATCGATACTTCAACTACCACCAAAATATGCGATATATAATAATGTGAATACCATCAAATGCCTGTCCGAGATTGAAAAGTCGTTCACAAAAATACGTTGGAATTTAAATAGGAACAACGACAACACGAGTGACAACAACAACAATACGAACAACAATAACAACACAGACGGCAACACGAACAACAATAACCGCAGCAACAACAACACAAACAATAATGACCGCAGCAACAACAACCGTAGCAACAAAAACAACACGAACAGCTACAACCCTAATATCGGCAACAACAACAACAACAACAACAACAACAATTATAGGGGAAACGGACACACAAACACACACACAGATAACCATAGTCACAAGGACCCGAATAAAAGTTGTGTCATGGGGGTCACGATGGAGAATAAAGTTGAATGCAACAGAATTCTTGGACAGGGAGTCAGCAGACTTGAAACAGAAAACACTACTGGTAGGAACAAAAATAACAACCACAACAGAGAGAATGGCAGGGACCAACAGACAGACATAAGAACCAACACTAATACGAACAACACCAGAAACAGGAACAATGAGAATATCACTAGCGATGATAGCAATAATGGCAGTTGTAGGAATAACAGTAATAGCAATAATGCTGGTAGTAGTAGTAGTGGTGGTGGTGGTGGTGGTGGTGGTAACAGTAGAAGTAGTAATAGTTGTGATGGTAATAGTAATAATAGTATTAGTGGTGATAATGATAGTGGTAATAGTGGCAATAGTTGTGATAATAATAGTGGGGTTGACGATGGGAGCAGTAACGACAGAAATAGTAGTAACGATAATGAGGAAGATAACTCTACAAGGGCCATTAACATGTATACCAACCACTTTGACACTCAGTTCTTCAACATATGTGACAAATCTTATAACATGAGCCGGATTTATCCAACAACATTACCCTTCAACAAAAGAGTCTACATCCCAAGTCATACTAATGACCACATGGAAGCACAGTTCACTATAGCTAGGACCAAACTTAGACAGATTTTAGGAGTATACACTAAGAGACAGAGACAGAATAAGACAGAGGCCCAACAACTCGGGATTAAGCCTGCATGTGGCCTACATAAGCTTATTCAGCGCACGAGGAACGGAGAGGTGGTATGCCTTCCCACGGATAAGTCCGGCAGGATGTCAATAGACAGCTTACCGAACTACATCCAGGCAATGCAACCTCATATCGCCAATACGAAAGTAACAACTTTACAGGCGCATGAGGAGAGAGAAAAGGTCCTCAACGCCCACATGATGATGTGGACAATTGTTCTGGGACCTCAGAAACGTACTGCAAAGAATTTCCAAGCCTGGAACAATGATATCCCGGCACTCTATGGACTTCGCAAGGACCATAAAATAATTACTGACCCTATAGCAGGACCACCAACAAGACCAGTCTGTGGAGCGAATATCGCTAGCAATTACAGAATCTCCTGCTTCCTCTCAATGATCATACGCCCTATAATCCGGATGTCACCTGATGTTTGTGACAGCACAGAAGATCTCCTCAGCAGGATCAATGACTGTAACAACACTTGCGACCTGACAGGATGTCTGGTGGATAGCATGGATGTGGTATCCCTATACCGATCGATCGACGTGGATTTTGCGGTGAAGTGCGTGCAAATGATCAACGAGAGCAAGGTGGAGTTCCGCAATGTCAACACAGAGGAACAGGGCCTCCTACTTAGACTGACTTATGACAACGAATACCTAGATAAACATAATCTTAGTAGTTTCTGCCCCAGTAGACGTTTAAGAGGTAGACCACCCACAATTACTTCTGTGGCTAGGAAGACCCATACAGAGAGATGGAGCGGATGGACCAGAGCCATACGGAGCCCCGCAAATGTCCATCAGGTAAAGAAAATGATCGCACATGCACTAGGAGCTAGTATAAGAGTTACCCTAAAAGGCCACACGTTTAAGTTTAACAATAAAATATATGCCCAGGACGATGGTGATGTGGCCAACCTTTTCATGGTATGGTGGGACAGAAGGCTTAAGGAATGCCTAACACAGAACTTCATACTCGTAAACATGTACTCTCGCTATGTTGATGATATCAACATAGTTGTAAAGGCACCCCTACTATTAAAATAGAAATAGAAACTAATACTATGGAGAGCATCCAGCGAATAGCTAACTCCATCCACTAGAGTATTAAGGTCACAATAGACTACCCCACTAAACACCCCAACCATAGACTACCAGTACTAGACAAGGAACTCTGGCTAGAAACTGTGAATAATAAAACCCAAATCCTTCATTCGTACTATGCTAAACCTATGGCCTCAAAATACTTGATCCACCGGAACTCAGCCATCGCGGACGATGCCAAATTCAATATTTTGATGGCAGACCTCGTCAGAATAATGAGAAATGTGTCATGCAAGTGCGAGCCCACAGAGTTAAAGAGACACCTACAATATTTCATTCACCGCATGCAGTTCTCAGGTTACAGCCATAAAGAAAGGATCAGAGTAAACAAAGGAACCATTAAGAAATTTGATAATATATTATGTAATAATAGGAATGTGATTTGCCCACTCTATAGGAACAAGTCATGGAACTCTATGGAAAGGACAAAGAAGAAAATAGGGAAGGTCAACTCTTGGTATGATAGCTACAAATACCAGAGTGTCCTGTTCGTTGACACCACCCCTGGAGGTGAACTAGCGTACCGCTTTATAAAGAAATGGAAGTAAATAACTATATAGGTTTTTTTTATTTAAATTTTTTTTAATTCTTAAATTAAATTTTTTTATTATTATTATTATTATCATTATTATTATTATTATTATTATTATTATTATTATTATTATTATTATTATTATTACTAGTATTGGTGTTATACATACATACAAGCATACCTAATAATAATAATAATGATAATAATAATAATAAGTGGATGTAAACACATGAAGAAAATAAGAATAAACAAAAACAACAACAACAAAAACAAATTACATGAACATATATAAACAGAAGATACAAATATTACAGGCATTCCCCCACATACACACTAACTATTCATAGACGCACATAGAGATATACGCATGCGCAAATGAAGTCACATACAATAGAAATACGAAATCGCCGACGGTTAGTAAGGAGAGACACAAATAAGAAAGAAGAAAGCAAAGAACCACTGATGCGGTCACATGAGTGTGACGAAAGAACTCTGGCCGAAATAAGATTAAGATTAATGTAAAAAATAAATAACACTGAAGCAAAGTAACACCAATATATAGTGCGTGTGTCTTTATTGGCTAAACTGGCAAAATGACCATTCCGAAATTCAACAATATCTGTTTCAACACACGACTTAGCCATAGCCAGGCTTTGCAAGAAGCTGAAGGACACTGTATTCTGTTGCCTAAGGAAAACTGTGACAACGCAACAGCTTCATTTTACAAAACAATGTGTCTCGTCCAGAATATGTATCAACAAGGTCACAGCCAACGTTAAACGGCTTGATCTCACCAAAGGACAGGCTGAAAGGTTAAAAAGGAGAGCTGATGGTAAATATTAAAAACAAAATATACAAAGAGCTAAGCGAGCAAGAAAAACGTAAACGTATATTTTTAAAAGAAATTAAAAACATCACCACATGAAAAGAGAAAACCACAGTTATGGATATAATATCTGAAGAAAGCAGACTCGTAATACACCAGTGCAATATCCATTTTAAGAGGAAGTTGTGGTTGAAACATAAACATCAATACGAGCTCGCAAAGGAAGAAAAGCAGAAGTATCGAGATACAATAAACGGAATTATTATGGAAGATGTCCCACTACCAGCAGAATTCAACAAGGACAATGAAGCGAACATCTATGGGGGAATAACAACGGACCCAGATGAAATATCGATACTTCAACTACCACCAAAATATGCGATATATAATAATGTGAATACCATCAAATGCCTGTCCGAGATTGAAAAGTCGTTCACAAAAATACGTTGGAATTTAAATAGGAACAACGACAACACGAGTGACAACAACAACAATACGAACAACAATAACAACACAGACGGCAACACGAACAACAATAACCGCAGCAACAACAACACAAACAATAATGACCGCAGCAACAACAACCGTAGCAACAAAAACAACACGAACAGCTACAACCCTAATATCGGCAACAACAACAACAACAACAACAACAACAATTATAGGGGAAACGGACACACAAACACACACACAGATAACCATAGTCACAAGGACCCGAATAAAAGTTGTGTCATGGGGGTCACGATGGAGAATAAAGTTGAATGCAACAGAATTCTTGGACAGGGAGTCAGCAGACTTGAAACAGAAAACACTACTGGTAGGAACAAAAATAACAACCACAACAGAGAGAATGGCAGGGACCAACAGACAGACATAAGAACCAACACTAATACGAACAACACCAGAAACAGGAACAATGAGAATATCACTAGCGATGATAGCAATAATGGCAGTTGTAGGAATAACAGTAATAGCAATAATGCTGGTAGTAGTAGTAGTGGTGGTGGTGGTGGTGGTGGTGGTAACAGTAGAAGTAGTAATAGTTGTGATGGTAATAGTAATAATAGTATTAGTGGTGATAATGATAGTGGTAATAGTGGCAATAGTTGTGATAATAATAGTGGGGTTGACGATGGGAGCAGTAACGACAGAAATAGTAGTAACGATAATGAGGAAGATAACTCTACAAGGGCCATTAACATGTATACCAACCACTTTGACACTCAGTTCTTCAACATATGTGACAAATCTTATAACATGAGCCGGATTTATCCAACAACATTACCCTTCAACAAAAGAGTCTACATCCCAAGTCATACTAATGACCACATGGAAGCACAGTTCACTATAGCTAGGACCAAACTTAGACAGATTTTAGGAGTATACACTAAGAGACAGAGACAGAATAAGACAGAGGCCCAACAACTCGGATTAAGCCTGCATGTGGCCTACATAAGCTTATTCAGCGCACGAGGAACGGAGAGGTGGTATGCCTTCCCACGGATAAGTCCGGCAGGATGTCAATAGACAGCTTACCGAACTACATCCAGGCAATGCAACCTCATATCGCCAATACGAAAGTAACAACTTTACAGGCGCATGAGGAGAGAGAAAAGGTCCTCAACGCCCACATGATGATGTGGACAATTGTTCTGGGACCTCAGAAACGTACTGCAAAGAATTTCCAAGCCTGGAACAATGATATCCCGGCACTCTATGGACTTCGCAAGGACCATAAAATAATTACTGACCCTATAGCAGGACCACCAACAAGACCAGTCTGTGGAGCGAATATCGCTAGCAATTACAGAATCTCCTGCTTCCTCTCAATGATCATACGCCCTATAATCCGGATGTCACCTGATGTTTGTGACAGCACAGAAGATCTCCTCAGCAGGATCAATGACTGTAACAACACTTGCGACCTGACAGGATGTCTGGTGGATAGCATGGATGTGGTATCCCTATACCGATCGATCGACGTGGATTTTGCGGTGAAGTGCGTGCAAATGATCAACGAGAGCAAGGTGGAGTTCCGCAATGTCAACACAGAGGAACAGGGCCTCCTACTTAGACTGACTTATGACAACGAATACCTAGATAAACATAATCTTAGTAGTTTCTGCCCCAGTAGACGTTTAAGAGGTAGACCACCCACAATTACTTCTGTGGCTAGGAAGACCCATACAGAGAGATGGAGCGGATGGACCAGAGCCATACGGAGCCCCGCAAATGTCCATCAGGTAAAGAAAATGATCGCACATGCACTAGGAGCTAGTATAAGAGTTACCCTAAAAGGCCACACGTTTAAGTTTAACAATAAAATATATGCCCAGGACGATGGTGATGTGGCCAACCTTTTCATGGTATGGTGGGACAGAAGGCTTAAGGAATGCCTAACACAGAACTTCATACTCGTAAACATGTACTCTCGCTATGTTGATGATATCAACATAGTTGTAAAGGCACCCCTACTATTAAAATAGAAATAGAAACTAATACTATGGAGAGCATCCAGCGAATAGCTAACTCCATCCACTAGAGTATTAAGGTCACAATAGACTACCCCACTAAACACCCCAACCATAGACTACCAGTACTAGACAAGGAACTCTGGCTAGAAACTGTGAATAATAAAACCCAAATCCTTCATTCGTACTATGCTAAACCTATGGCCTCAAAATACTTGATCCACCGGAACTCAGCCATCGCGGACGATGCCAAATTCAATATTTTGATGGCAGACCTCGTCAGAATAATGAGAAATGTGTCATGCATGTGCGAGCCCACAGAGTTAAAGAGACACCTACAATATTTCATTCACCGCATGCAGTTCTCAGGTTACAGCCATAAAGAAAGGATCAGAGTAAACAAAGGAACCATTAAGAAATTTGATAATATATTATGTAATAATAGGAATGTGATTTGCCCACTCTATAGGAACAAGTCATGGAACTCTATGGAAAGGACAAAGAAGAAAATAGGGAAGGTCAACTCTTGGTATGATAGCTACAAATACCAGAGTGTCCTGTTCGTTGACACCACCCCTGGAGGTGAACTAGCGTACCGCTTTATAAAGAAATGGAAGTAAATAACTATATAGGTTTTTTTTATTTAAATTTTTTTTAATTCTTAAATTAAATTTTTTTATTATTATTATTATTATCATTATTATTATTATTATTATTATTATTATTATTATATTATTATATTATTATATTATTACTAGTATTGGTGTTATACATACATACAAGCATACCTAATAATAATAATAATGATAATAATAATAATAAGTGGATGTAAACACATGAAGAAAATAAGAATAAACAAAAACAACAACAACAAAAACAAATTACATGAACATATATAAACAGAAGATACAAATATTACAGGCATTCCCCCACATACACACTAACTATTCATAGACGCACATAGAGATATACGCATGCGCAAATGAAGTCACATACAATAGAAATACGAAATCGCCGACGGTTAGTAAGGAGAGACACAAATAAGAAAGAAGAAAGCAAAGAACCACTGATGCGGTCACATGAGTGTGACGAAAGAACTCTGGCCGAAATAAGATTAAGATTAATGTAAAAAATAAATAACACTGAAGCAAAGTAACACCAAATATATAGTGCGTGTGTTTTATTGGCTAAACTGGCAAAATGACCATTCCGAAATACAACAATGTCTGTTTAAACACACGACTTCACATAAAAAATCTTGCACAACAAATATGTAAACGTATATATATATATATATATATATATATATATATATATGTGTGTGTGTGTGTGTGTGTGTGTGTGGTGTGTGTGTGTGTGTGTGTGTGTGTGTGTGTGTGTGTGTGTGCCTGTATGAATATACATATAGTAAATCCACGCCCCAAAAATACAAAGAACAAACACAAGAAAAAACAACGCGAACACCTGGTAAATGCCAAATATTAGCAGACGCTCAGGGAAGGAAAGAAAGATGGTTTAACGTTTCAAACACACACATACATACATACATACATACATACATACATACATACATACATACATACATACATACATACATACATACATACATACACGCGCGCGTGCATGTGTGTAGTGTGTTCTCGCATAAATACGCATTCTGTTTATTACTTTTTTTTTATGAATTTATCAGTTGGATGCTGTAGCATTTTGCAGTTTATTTTCGAGAAAGAAACTCTACATTTTCCTTTTGCAAACCCTCTTGGACATTCCTAAAACTTATTTTTTCAATCTTGACAGTCCTACATCCAAGGACAATTTTGTCCAAATTGCTCTTTGACTTGTTAGTAATAACAGCCAAATGTCTATTTAGGCACTGCCTATATTCTTTATAAAGCATAACATGAGACCAACCAGGAGTTCGTTGCCATATCCCGCTAACATTTTCACCTGTAGAAACCAAATCGTCGTCGTCGTCGTCGTCGTCGTCGTAGTAGTAGTAGTAGTAGTAGTAGTAGCAGTAGTAGTAGTAGTAGTAGTAGTAGTAGTAGTAGTAGTTCTGTCGGTAGTAGTAGTAGTGGTAGTAGTGCTGGTGGTGGTGGTGGTGGTGGTGGTGGTGGTGGTGGTGGTGGTAATAACAACAGTAATAATATAAAATCGGTCAGTTACACGTCTGTCAAACAATTATATTTTGAAAAACTGTTTTGAAAACTGCAAGGATTGCAGAGATGGATATTAGAGTTGTGATGAACAACAACTGTAGAATCAAGCCATTTTAGAAGGCTCTAAAAATAGCAGGATTGCATGGAATGTCTATTAAAAGGCTTTCGATAGAATACCATGGTCACTGATACTGGCATCATTCTACTTACAGAGCCTTAAACATTTCTGAAGTATGTCCGTCACGCGACGACAAACTGGAAAAAGGGGCATGATATTCAGAAATGAAGGACCATTTATTAAAACCATCCATATATCTATAAGAAAAGGTATTTACCGAAGAGAGTCATTGACCCCTCCTACTACAATGTCACCTCACTCGGACCTAACTGAAAGCAACTTGAAGAATGAAATCCTGCGAAGTTTCTAACCCTGTGTTGATCTTTCCAGTTTTTGTTGTGTCCTTGGGTAGGTGACAGAGAACAGGACAATTTCGTTCCATTCACAACGTGCATTCTAGGTGTTTCTCTACAAACAGCCTCATGGGCTTGCAATTATTGTTGGCCCTGTTCTTATGCTGTCTTTTTCATCCGTTTTTCCTCTCCTTCAGGAAGGATATAGGGCAATCAAGTGTTCTTCATGGACCCAGGTATTGTATCGTCATCTGTTCCAGTATTTCTGGTTGTGATCGAAGTGTTTCTTATACAGAAGTATGGTACGATGCCTGAGAGAATAAGTGTGACTCGCCTAATTTTCAGGTTGAAAACCAAGCACATTCCCACGCATAGTAAAACAAATAGGGATTCGCATGTCCTACAATTCACCGCACATGACATTCACTTACCCTTTTCTTCATTACTGAAGATCATATCATTTTTCATTATTGTCTTGTTAAATTTCCTGGGTAAGAAAGCTCTGGTTTTTGTCATACAGATTATCCAACCTGTCTTTGAATACAGAATGCAAAGAACCAGCAGTAATAATCATAAACATCCCAAGATTTTACTCGGCCGCCTAAAAATACGGAATTGCCCTGGTGTCGTCTCTGAGGCCCACTGTTGATTCACAGCTAGACGGGGGCATGTGGACAGGATTTTCTCAGCCCGACAATGTGTGTGGTCGATTCCTTCTATCAAGAGCTGGGTTCGTCAGTCATCTGAAGTATAATGAGAAATCGGGCTGCTCGTGAGATGGCTCAACGGCCACACGCAGCATTTGTACAGAAAAGGGAAATAAATGTCAGATCTGTAAACGTTCCAGCTGAATAAAGAGCTGAGCAGAAGAGCCATATGGTTGTGCACATGGTTGTGCAATGTACAAGAAAGAAATGGCACTCTTCTAACAAGTAGTAGCAGTCAGCATGTATTTAGCTAAGGTTCTGCGCGCGTGAATGGATGTGTAAATTCATGTGTAAAGCTACGTGTGTGAGCGCAAGCTTATTGAATTGTGGTGCCCATAGAACCTGATTTGTAGATATTTGTATTTCTGATTAGATTCTAAATAAACACACAAAACCTCTGTGTTTAGATAAGTCACGCCAACGAGAGACATTTAGTTGGTCAGCTGACTACTCGACGTGTATGTTCCTAGGTTTAACTTTAATTTTAAAAATGGCCTCCAGCCCTTTCACCTTAGTTTTATTGTCCTTTTCTTCTTTCTCTTCTCACCTCGCCCACTGCTTTGCCTCTTCTTCTTGGAGAGGTTCCATTCCATTTTACTTCTGTTACGTTTCCTCTTTTTATAACACGCTGTTTCTTTAAGCACAATAAAGAGAAAGAACTTATTTCTCTTCTTCGTGAATTAAGCCTTATGTAACAGCCACCACAGTAATACTGTGTCGTTGAAGGATTTTTCACATTTTTGCCTCATACTGGGACATGATTATCAAGGGTTTAGACGATCAAATCGATCTCTCGACTCCTATTGTAAATTTGATATTCTATCAATTCTCTTTTTCCACACCCGGTTCTGAAACAAGACACACACACACACCACACACACACACACACACACACACACACTCACTCACTCACTCACTCACTGACACAACTAAAGTAAAGACATTAAATATAGTATTTATATTGCAATTCTGTAGAAAATTAACGCGACGTCGATATTAAAACCTAATTTTTAGGGTAACGTGTACTACAATTAAAGTACATTTTAAAGTATGGAGAAATGAGTGTGTGTGAGTGTGTGCTTGTATATGTGTGTGTGTGTGTGTATGTGTGTGTGTGTGTGTGGTGTGTGTGTGTGTGTGTGTGTGTGTGTGTGTGTGTGTGTGCGCGCATGCAAGAGCACACGTAAAGCTATTTGACGTGTTTCGACATAGATTTCGTCCACGTAATTCACTCCTGATTATTGGTCACATCAATCTATTGTAGAAATCACTTGTCTACGTTGCTGCGCTGGGGAACTGAACCCGAAATCAAGTGGTAACACAATGAGCCTCCATCTGACACAGCCACGCCTGTACGAGTTAAAATAGATGTAGCTGTTCATATGTGTGTGTGTGTGTGTGTAATATTAGGACAGGTGCACACACACACATACACACACACATATATATTATTAGTATGTATGTAAGCGTGATGATTAGATAGATAGAAGGAGAGGGACAGACAAAAAGAGAAAGAGACTTGGCTGTAATGTAGAAATGAGAAATGGAAAGAGAGAAGTTGGTGGTAGATGATGAAAAAATGGAGTCAACATTTCTCAGTGTTGCTTGTAGTGAAGTGCGCCATATTGCCAGAGAGACAAGTGAGATGATTTAGTAATAGTCAGCAATAAAACTTGGTGAATGTCCTGCTATTCCAACTGGAAGAGGACATTTAAATATGGTTGCATCTAATGTAAACCTCGTTCCACAAATCATGCAGGTCTCTTGGCATCACAATAGCTTTATGCATAACGTATCTCTCATTCTCTCTTTTGTTCTCTTTCTCTCTCTCTCTCTCTCTCTCTCTCTCTCTCTCTCTCTTTCTGTCTGGGTATATGGAACGTCTCTCAATTGTTTAAGCAATCTGCCTCCTTCTTTCTCTTTCTCTCTCTCTCTCTCTCTCTCTCTCTCTCTCTCTCTCTCTCTCTCTCTCTCTTATGTTCGTATTTTGCTTCTGTTTTTTCTGTCTCTACCCTTTCTCTCTGTCAATGTATGTATTTCTCCCTCTCAATCTCTCTTGCTTAGAGTTCATATTCGCCATTTCGTTTACGATTTTCTCTTGCAATATATGTCTTTGTCTTATATCTTCTCACTTCCACCTCAATGTCTCCCACATCTTCCTCTCCCATTTTTTATTCTTCTCTCTTTCTGTCTCTAAAGTCCTTTAGATTTAGAACCTTTCTTTCTTTTTCCCTCTCTTTAAAAACACTCATACACACACACACACACACTCATATTTGTATATATGCGATGAAGCCACTTTGCCCGCGTCCTTTATCATGCTTCATATTTTCTTCTTCTTCTTCTTCTTCTTCTTCTTCTTCTTCTTCTTCTTCTTCTTCTTCTTCTTCTTCTTCTTCTTCTAATAATAATAATAATAATAATAATAATAATAATAATGATAATGAAGAATTACATAAGAAAGGACTACACAATAAATTCCATGAAGCTGGAACAGATGTTTCTGGCAAAAATAGATGGGATTGGCTGATTAAAGAAACACTAAAAAAGAGCCCGAGAGCACTATACTGGCAGCGCAAGATCAAACTTTGGCCACGAACTGAAAGTTCATCCTTATGAATGAGCAAGTGTCTTCGCTGTGTCGCATCTGAAATAGTGGGTGAAACCATTGCTCATTCCATGAACAAATGCCCTAGACTTGCCCAAAATCACTACAAATTGGGGCGATACGATCAAGTAGCGAAGATGCTACATTGGAGATTATGCGAAAAGTGGGGTCTGGAGAGAGGCAAGACATGGTATGAGCACATAGTGGAATAATGAAATGTAAAATTTTGTAGGACTTTCCAGTTCAAGCGGACAAGATGTTAGAAAACAACAGACTTGATATTGTAATCATAGGTAGGCAAAGCGAAGTTACTTACTTGTTGATCCGTGATGCCCATTTGATTCCAGGATCGTAAAGAAATAAAAATAACAAAAATAATACAATCCCTTAAAATTGGAATTGGATGCATTTGGAGCATGCGAACAGTAAAGGTCGAGCCTATAACAATTGATGCACTTTGAACGGTAAGCCAAAATATAGACAAATGGCTGAGGGAGATCAAAACAGAATGCCCCGTAGAGCTTCTACAGAAAGTTTGTCTCTTAGGGACCGCAAGGATTATCAGGAGGGTCCTAAGCACATGAAAGCCTGGAGATGATGGTGGAAAAGTATCGCCACTATCTCCACCGTCATCTGCAGCAATAACACCAAGAAAAACATAATTCTATTTCTTCATAACTCTGTGTGTCAGTAAATGTCATTGAGCTTGATTCACCTGAAGTTAATGTAAAAAGGTGAATGAGATTAGTTGCAAATTGTAGTGGCTCTTTGCTTGAAGCATCTGTCGGTAAAAGAGTCAGAATGAAGGGAAAATAGCTCTTCTGTTGCTTTTTTTTTCTTTTTACCTCTGAAAAAGAAAAGACTTTTCTTCAAAATAGGGGCTATAGTGAGCTCTGGTTGATGTGCGTTAGGGTATGGGCTACATTGATCTTGGTTGAGCATGACGTAGCGCATTTCTTGATTTAAACCTGGGAATTTGATGGCAAGACAAAGTTTGTGCCGCTGCTTTGACGATAGCAGGAAGGCCGGATTTACTCAGGCGACAAAAGTCGACCGTAGGAGTCCAGCGCTTGTTAATTGTAATAAATGACTGCAATTAAATCTTAGATATACTACAGAATCGAATGGGATGAAGCAGCAGGTGATAAAATCTAAATATATCTGCTCAGGTGTTTCTAACTATCTGTCCGGTATTGACGCGACTTCCGGGGCTATGAATAAATATATCATCGAAAGGCACATGGTCATCTATAGTTTGAATATTTCTGTCAACAAATAACGGTAGAATAATTTCGGGTGGAATATGACAAACTTCACAAGTTTGTGATCAAGATTTTGGACATAAATAGGCAGCATAGAATGCGCGTTTACTCGAAACTGAATAGGCCTTCCTTTACTTGCATTGCAATAGTAACCGGCTTAGCGAAAAGTTAAAAGGGAGCTAACATGGCGATCCTGAAAAAAAACTTTGGTCGAATATGGTGAAGAGAAACATTAGAGTAGAATTGAGAAATTATAGCAAAGACGGAGCTTAAAGCACGAAATAATCAACTGTTCTTAGAATCCTATCCCAAAAGGCCATGTTTTGGTGGCAGCGGGACATTTATTTCCTCTCTCTCTCTCTCTCTCTCTCTCTCTCTCTCTCTCTCTCTCTCTCTCTTCGCAACCTATGAACTATCTACTTGATAGTTTCCTTAAATTAGACCTTTTTTCCTTTTCTATCTTTATAATAATTTTTCTTGTTTTTTTTTGGGGGGGGGGGAACATTTAAATACATTTTTATTATTTTGTATAAAGAAAGATGTTTTTCGGTTTATTTAATATCATTGTGTGATTTTTACGTATTTCCGTTACTAGCAATCAGTTGACTAAGGCGATGAGTTGGACACCAAGAAAATAGTTTGGAACTAAATTAAGTCTGCGCTGAATTGGCAGCGATGAGTTGATGCCGATAAAATTGGCAGCGATGAGTTGATGCCGATAAAATTGGCAGCGATGAGTTGATGCCGATAAAATTGGCGGCGATGAGTTGATGCCGATAAAATTGGCGGCGATGAGTTGATGCCGATAAAATTGGCGGCGATGAGTTGATGCCGATAAAATTGGCGGCGATGAGTTGTCCGTAAATGCGGTACTTCATTCCAATGACAGAAAATTAAATGGGTGGAGTAACATTTATATATATATATATATAAAATAGTCTATTTACATTAACCTTGTGTCTCTGTCTTATTTTCTCTCTCTTTCTCTCTCTCCATCTCTCCCCTCTCTCTCTTTCTACACACACGCACACATTCCTGTGGCTGTTCGTCAAACTCTACGGACACTTCAGTTGTCTCTCTCCCCTTACTCTCTGACCCCCTATAAGTACTTTGTCTTTCATTCCTGAATGTACATTTGCTTGCTTTTCTTCTTTTATATCCTCGAATCTTACTCATACACAATCACTCACTCACTCACTCACTCACTCACTAGTCTATTGTCTCTCACGTTCACCCAAACTATTTTGAAGCGTATTTTTTTTCTCTCTCTCTATTTATCTATCTATCTGTTTATCCCTGCACTTCTATTCCTTTAGTTACTACTCCTCCCTCTCTCCAAGTTCCCATAACCATGATACTCTCCCTCTTTCTCCCTCTTTAATTCACTCCCATACTCTACTTCTATCTCTATCGTTTTTGTCTTTCTCCCTCCTTTCTCTCTCTCTCTCTGACTCTCTCTTCCTCTTTCACTGACTCTATCCCCCTTCATATTTCCCTCATACCTTTCTATCCATCTTCTGCTATCCCTTTCACCTTCTCCTCCCCCGCATCCTCATCCCTCCTTCCTCTCGACTAATACTGATTTATTGCCGATTTCACACTTGTCACCCATTACTATTTCCTTATTCACTTTTACATTCCTACAACAATCTCTCTAAGCCTCACTGCATTCGGCCTAAAGATGTTTGAGTTTTTGCTTCACAGCCTCTTTGGGTCAATAAGTGCTCGCCAACATTAGCAACGCTTTGCAAGTTTCTTCACTCAAAATAGAATGCTCTTCTCACACCCTTTCTTTCAATTTCCTTCTCTCTTTCTTTCACTCCTTTTCTCTTTTACTCATTTACACACACACTCTCTCTCTCTCCCCCCTCTCTCTCTCTCTCTCTCTCTCTCTCTCTCTCTCTCTCTCTTTGCATAATACATATGTTTGTGAATGTGTATTTAGACATACAAACACATATATACATTTACAAAAATAGTTATATGTATATGTTTATATACGTCTGCGTGTCTATGTGTTTAGTGTGCGTATATATATTATATATATATATATATATATATATATATATATACACACACACACACACACACACACAACCATACACAAATTCTGCCTTCCTCCCATCTTTTTCTCTCTACACATAAGTTTGAATGTGTGTCTGTGTATTTGTGTATAGGTGTTTATGTGTGTCTGTGTATATGTGTGTGTGTGTGTGTGCAGGTATGTACTCATGTCATCTTGCTTCAGTCTGCAAGTATGTGTATGCGCTTAGCTCTCTTCCATCAGCACTTCGCTCTCAGCTCCTGATCTCCCATTTAGAATAATTTGAGAGCAAACGAAGTTTAAAGTTCACCGACAAAAGTTTAACCTTTTCACCAACCCTCGCAGCTAATAGTCTGGCTGTGTACGTGTATCCTGCGTGCGTTTGGGTATTTGTAGGTATAGAGCTATATAGTCTGTTATCGTTTGTCTTTCACTTGTTTCAGCCATTAAAGTGCGGCCTTGCTGGGACACCGCCGTAAAGAAAGTTTTTAGTTGAACTTAAAGCTTGTATTCTAGCGATACATTTTGACGAACCGCTAGCTTATGGAACGTGAGCACACAGAGATTACCAAGTGGTGATGGAGGGAAACACAGACGCAAAGATACACACATGTATATACGATAGGCTTCTATTGAGCTTTCATCTGCCACATTCACGTGTGGGACGGATCCGTTTGTCGACTGAGTCTGTAATGATAATCACCACGCCGCCATTCTTCAGTCGTGCAGGAAAAGCAGTTTTCGTTTGCCTGGTGGCTATGGTGAAAGGGTTTGTTTAGTGGACAAGGCCGAAAGGCATGAGGACAGATACATTCCTCTTTGGTAGAGCTCTCATTGACTTCAAGTTTCACTTGAAAAGGAAACTGTGAGTGGAGAGTGAAGTACTGTCCTCGAGTGAGTTCACCGAAAGGTGGGTCAAAGTTGCGAAAATGGCAAGAGTGAATGGTACCTCTCTAAGTGAAGACCTGTGAGTCAGAGAGAAGGAATTGGAGGGGGCACTAGCTCTTGAGGTTTCAGAGAAATCTCGGATAGTGGGATTCCTCGATTATCCATAGAGGCCTTCCTGTATCAGGAAGGTCACATTTCTATCATCCTCTCCGCCCTTGTTTTTCTTTACGTTTAACCTTTTTATGCATATGTCTCTTCTTTTTCAGTGTATACCGTGTATACTTCCTTTTAATCAGTTCATTCTAAGTAAACCCCACACTTTATGTCTGTGTTTTTATTGCCCCCCTCATCTTTCGCCCTTGTGGAAAATAAACGAAATCATCATCATCATCATCATTATCGACGTTGCACAGTATACAATATCGTGAGATTGTTGATTTAAAATATTGTGTCTACCGGGGGTTTGTACCGTTCGTCAAGTCTCAACAAGGCCCTAAGACAGATGCGTGCAGTTCCAAGTAATGCCGACTTTTGCAATACATCTGGATTGTAGGGTATTTCTAAGGTTTCCAGTGTTTTTTCAGATAGCGTGCTATTGAAACCAATGCTCTGATGACAATAGGGATAACCTTTATGTTTGACTCTCGTAGCTGCCACATCATAACGATCTTAATTTTCAGGTCTTCCAGTATATTAAACTTTTCTCCCCTGCTAATTGATCCCCATCTTAATTATTAGGCACTCGTGTTACTTCATCCTAAAGGTTACATATCCGGGCGGCTTCGGTGCTCTAACACACTGTCTCTCTAGAAGTCAAAGTTCCAGAGGATCTTTTTTTCCCCTTTTTGTTCATTGCCTTTTCCGGTGTATGTTAGTAACAAGCACCTCACAATCCATAATTATGGCATAGTATCCAATGGAGGTTTTGGGCTAACTTGTTGGTTCTACGCTTGTACTCTTTCTGCGCAAGATTTTCACAAGCACTAACAATGTGAGTCACGCTTTCGACCCTCTTCCCGCACATTCTGCAGAGCTCCAATGCACTTGTGTGGTATATATTCTTTTTTACTGTGTTGGGTTTCAATGTTTGGTCCTGGGCCGCAATGATTAGGCTTTCAGTATTCTTTTTTAGGTCACCCTTGTTGGGTCACCTCCATGATGCTTCCTGATTTTTTAATTTGTTGGTCTCACGGTGGAACTGACCATGTAATTCCATACCGAGTAGGGTTTCTTCTCTCATGTTGTTCTGGATTGAAATTTATTAGCACTCAGGTCGATGCAATCGACTAGTTTCATCGCTCAAAATGTCAGGCCTTGTGCCTTTAGTAGAATGGATTATTATTATTGTTAATGTTTAGGCTGCGGGCTGGCAGAATCGTGATATTTTGTCCATCTTTACGATCTGAGTTCAAATTCCGTCATGGTCGACTTTGCTTTTCATTCTTTTGGGATCTATAAAAATAAGTACCTGTTGAGCACTGAAGTTGATATAATTGACTTCCCCCTCCCCCGTATTTGATGTCCTTGCGCCAAAATTTGAAATCCTCATCTTCTTCTGGGCTATTAATTTGTTAAAATCTCATTATCTCCTAGTATTTGAATTTGCTAGTTAGATGGAGGTTAATGTGATTTGTTAATACATTAATCGGAATGAAGAGGTAATGCAATCTATTTAGAGGGATCTTCCATTCGGTCTTTTCTGGGAGAAAATGATTGTAACCTTAATAAGAATCCATCTAAATTCTTCCAGACTCTCCTAAAAGCTGCTGTGTTCTACCGTTATGTATATTTTGTAATATCTTATGATAGCGATCTCTAAAGAATTCGGTACATTATTAATTCCGGATATTCTTTCCAATTTCTGAAGCCGTTCAAAACCCACCACACCCTCTTCGCAGAGATCACTTCCAAACTTCTTGTTTTGCTGCAGAGTCCTCTAACAAGCTTTTATTTTTGTTATACTTCGATGTCTTTTCGAAAATGTGCTTCCAAAATATCTTTAATTCTTCTTTTGTAAATTCTTATCTACTGAGGTTGTTACTGCGTAAAGATCTATAGAATTTCGATGGGATTACCTTCAAATGTATAGTTTTGGAGCAGCACTTTGTCGTTGTTGCTTTTTTTCTTCCTCTAATTCTACAATATCGTTAATCTGTTATTGAAGGTTGATATTTTGTTAGTTTTATTTTAGAGATTCCAGTGTTTGCTGTAATGTTTGTTCATTGTTTATTTTATACTTAACGTTATTCCTGTTAATGTTTTTGTATTATCTACTGACATCTAGGTTATCGTATTTGCTTCGCTTCGTAAAGTGTTTATTCTCTGTTTCAGTTTGGTCTTTCAGTCTTCCATTCTACAGTGCTGATGCCAATCTTCAATATAATCTAACATTAGTTGTTTAACCCTGCATTTTCCTTTGCTGACAGAATATAAAATGTAGACAAAAGAATGCAAATCACTTAGCAATTGAGATTCCCTAATGAGGAATTCCCTTTGTCTGAATATTTTACAGTCTTTAAAACAGAAATATTGTTGTTGTTGATTTTGTTTCACTTCAAGTCTGTCCTAAATTGGGGAGCGTAGACTCAAACCCACCTGAAGACCGTTGTTCTCCCAAAAGGAAGAAACGTAGTCAAAACTCCAGTGGGGCAGATTTAGCTGCGAAACCTGCTCAAGATCAAATCTGTTTGGATTCTCCCTCATTTGTCCTTCCCATCAATGCCATTGCTCAACTAATTCTGAATGATCTTGATGTGAGTTCATCTGGGGAGTGGTGCTCCTCCAAAACGAAGAAGAGGCAGTGCAGTTCCAAACCAAGCGGGAAGGTTATGACCACTAAACCCATTCCGATCGACCCCAAAAGCCGACATAAGTCTGATGGCTATGAAACCACCCTCTCGAAATCATCCATCGAAGAATCGAATGCCGCAGCTCATAGTAGAGAACAGAACGACTATTTTGCCCACTCAAGATCAGCAATCATTTATGGTAAAGCTGAATACACCGGTGATACAGACATAAACCGCCTAAAAGATGACATAAATTTTGTTTCCGTTTTAGTTGGAGAATTGTTCTCTGTCAACGAAAATGTCAGTATCCATTAGGTCGCTCGGCTGGGAAGATTCTAAGTGAACTCAACCTCAGAAACTACACCACGCCCAATAAGAGTAATCTTTTCTTCCGATCAGGATGCTTCAACCTTTCTGAACAGAGCTCAGAAGCATGCAATGGAGGACACCAATATGGGTTTTCGCGAGTATTCGTCGTTGAAACCTGATATCCGAGCTGAAGATCAGAAAACAGATGGGAGAGAAAAGTTTACGCATCCATGATGGACAAATAATCAAGTCCTACCTCTGGTCGCATGCTGTAGTGCTGACAGGGAAAGTGAATAGAGGGCGAATCGAAGTAAAGTAGATACCCCCGACAACGATGCTATCTCTGATATCCCTTATTCTGCTTGTTCCCTAATTCTCGCCCCTCAAACTTCACAGCTCAGCATCGTCTATACAAACTTGTGCTCCTTATTTCCAAAGTTCAGCGAATTATTTTACACTGGCCATGCGTGATTCCCCAGATGTGATAGCTATCACCGAGACTTGGCTGACTCCAGCAGTAAAGGAATCGGAAATCCACCTACAGGGCTACGCCCTCTTCAGATGTGACAGAGAAACAAGGCGAGGTGGAGGTGTTGCTTTGTATGTCAAATCTGATCTCAAACCGTCCACCGGTATTCTACCCAATAATGCTCAACCTACAACAAAATTCGACGCCGTCTATTGCAAGCTGAGCCTATCCGGGTTTTGCCTGCCCGTGTTAGCTGTCTACAGGCCGCCTCTTGCCGACCCCCAGGACGATGCTCATTTACTCAAAGCGATAAGATTCGTTTCAACTTCTCATGACTGATATTAGGAGACTTCAACGCTCCCACGATCGACTGGCCCGCATCAACTTGTACATCATCTTCCCGGTTTGGCCAGGCCCTTCTTGACGTGGCTGAAGATTGTTCTCTATCGCAACATGTTGAATCTCCGACAAGGCATCGGTCTGGGGAGTAGTCATCTATGCTGGATCTGGTATTCTCCCGCTATCCAAGATCAGTGTCAGGCTTATCTGAGTGCGCCCCTCTTGCCAAGAGTGATCACGCGGTCCTGAAATTCGACATGCACACAACTTTTTCTACGCCCACGACTACTTCGCTGCCACGTAGAGTCTTCTCTGCAATCAATCTTGAAATTCTAACCGAGGCTTCCGCGCTTCTGGACTGGCGATCCCTGATGACGATGTCCTCAGTTGACGAACTATGGTCGTCCCTCAAAGTATATGTAATCTAGTTGACTGAGCACGTAGTTCCCGTTGGGCTTCCCAAGAAGAAACACAAGCCTTGGGTGACGAAGAAGGTTAAACGAGAACTTCAACTCAGAGATATTGCTTGGGCTGAATTCAAAAATCAAGATTCGACTGCAGCTTTTTAGGTGTACAAAACTCAACGAGACCGAGCCGTGAAAATTGAAAAGGAAGAACGCTTCAGATATGAATACAGAATCGCGGCAAACACCAGTCGCAATCCAAAAACCTTCTTTGCCCATGTCCAACGGAATTCCCGCTTGAACAACCAAATTGCAACGTTGGTAGGCTCAACAGGCGTATCGATTGAGGACCCTTATCAGCAGAATCAGTTATTTGCCGAGGCTTTTTCAACTATTTTCAAACAAGATGATGGTCGTGAACCCCCTCCATTTGATAGATCGGTACCTCCAATGTCTGGATTGGTCATCACTCGAGACGAAGTCGAACGCGTTATTCGAGGCCTCGATGTCAACAAGGGTCACGGCCCTGATGGCATACAAACACAGGTTATCAAAGCGTTGGCTCCGGTCATCCGCGAACCTTTAACACTTCTATTCAATATGTCATTGGCGACGGGTGTTATAGCTGCGGACTGGAGAACGGCGATAATCTGCCCAATTTTCAAAAAAGGGAGCGGCGAAGACCTGCTTAACTACCGACCGGTTTCCCTTACTTCAATAATCAGCAAGAAAAGTATGTTGCTCCACCTCTAAAACACAGCCTCTATCTCTCATTCCCAACACGGCTTCGTGCCGAAGAGATCATGCTTAACCAACTTACTGGTAATGGAAGAATGGGTGATGCGTATCCTGGATGATGGTGATGCTGCTGACATCGTTTTATTGGACTTTGCGAAAGCTTTTGACTGGGTTAACCACCGCCTATCACTTGTCATGGTTCAAGCATATAGTTTCCATCCGGATATTGTACGATGGGTTGGTCTCAGATCGCTCCTTCCAAGTCCAAGTTAATGGTTCGCTGTCCGACGTCTCCAGTGCGAGCAGTGGCGTGCCTCAAGGTTCAGTGCTTGGGCCGTTATTGTTTTTAGTCTTCATAAATGACTTTCCCGACGACCTCACGCAACACACCCTTCTATTTGCCGATGATGTCAAACTGGTCTCTCCTCGCGGTGATATAGATGATCTTCGTCGATGCCTTCACCAAGTTTGGAGATGGTCTAACGAATGGGAACTGTGCCTGAACGTGTCAAAGTGCTGTCATCTGTCTGTTGGCTCTCCTCCTGCAACCCAACTTGATTTCGAGCCGGGTCGTCTGCTGCTGGAGAAGACCGACCTAGTAAAGGACCTGGGTATCTTGGTGGATTCTTCCTTTTCGCCTTCGGCCCAGTGCGTCCATGCTGCCAACAAAGCACGCGGTGTTCTGTTTTTGATTCGACGGTCATTCGGAATGCTCACAGCAGCCATATTCCTACCGCTCTATGTCACACTGGTGAGACCCATATTGGAGTACGGGATTCAAGCCTCTTCTCCTTATCTTCTCAAAGACATACATCATCTCGAAAGAGTCCAGAAGCTGGCTACCCGCATGGTTCATGGTCTCAAGAATTTGTCTTATGAAGAAAGGCTGAAGACGCTCGACCTTTATTCTATCGAAAAACGACGACGCCGTGGTGATCTCATTCTCGCTCACAACATCATAAGCGGAAAGTGTAACCTCTCAAAAGAGCTGTTCTTCACTCCTGCTCCAGAGCGTCGGCTGCGTGGTCACTCCGAAAAGCTCTATCTGCGACGATTTCATCTCAATCGAAGGAGAGGGGCTTTCTCCGTCCGGGTTGCGGATCCGTGGAATAAGCTGCCGGATGAGACAGTGAAGATGCCGACGACCGCTAGGTTCAAAGTCTCTCTTGACCACAAGTGGCCTGAACTCTTTGCATGAACATTCTCCCTATACATAACTCCACGTCCCCCTACATGGCCTTGCTTTTTGCTTTTTGCTTTTTGAGCCAAAATATTAACTTAACTTAATCACGCCTTACATTTGATCAATGCTATTCTAGTTGCGGCTGATATTGTCATACTGTCCGCTATGTCATTGATATTTATCAAACCCCACCTTCAAATTGAAAGGCAATTTTGAAGTCGGCGGGTTTCGAAATCAGAACTTGAAGAAGCGTAACTAAATACCACAAGGCACCTGTCTGACTGTGTAGTAAGTTTACCATTCCACCGCCATTTTGTCTAGCAATCCCACACTAGAACAGCAGCGGCAGTCGCAGTGGTAGTCGCAGCAGCAGCCGTCAACGTTCTTCTGACCTCAATAGAATGTTTCTCCTTAAAAACAACGTTGTTGTTTCTTAACTCCCAAGCCGATCCATATCAAGCAGAACTATGACCAGGCGTTCCACACGTGACCTTGGCGTCATTTATTCAGATAGAGGCTACGCGACACTGTTTCATACAAGTTGTACATTCTGAGGGCAAGGAGAAAGATGTGACTGGACGCTAACGAATCCCTCCTCGCTGACGAGTCAACGAGGGCTTTGCTTCCCATTTTGACCTTCGTTGATCCGGTTTCGGGGTTAATTTCATTCGTTACTTCTATGTTTGCCTTCTGTCAAATTACGGTGGATCTCTTTCTAGTAGTAGTAGTAGTAGTAGTAGTAGTAGTAGTAGTAGTTATTGTTGTTGCTGTTGTGGTGGTGGTTTAAGAGAAATCTGCTAATTCTGATGTAGTTGTTATTGTAGTAAATACTTTTGTATGTTTTTCTATTTTTCTTTGTTGTTGTAGTTGCGTCTGTCGTTGTTTTAGTTGTTGTTGTTGTTGCTTCCTAAGAACTCGAACAACACAGATTCAGATTTATCAAATATATTCAAAAATACACAAAATATAAAATATATAAAAGTAAAAATGTAACAAAATTTGTGATCACACACGTCTATACTTCATCCTCCCTCTTTCTCCTCTCTCTCTCTCTCTCTCTCTCTCTCTTCTCCGGCTGCTGATACACACACACATATATGTATATGTGTGTATGTTTATACAGTCATATATATATATATATATATATATATCTTTTCATATATATATATATATATATCTTTCATAGCTTAATTCCATTAATTCAAATATAAAAAAGTGTTTAAGATAAGACAACGCCGTATATATTTAGGTATTTTATTTGTTCTTAAATCTTTTTATTTTATTTTCTCTTTTTCTTCTCATGTTCCCCATTATATTTCATTGAAAATAAATACGAAAACATTTTAACACGTTTAAGGTTGGTTTCCAATTTAGTTGAGGTACAGAAAATATTCGTAAACAAAATGATTAACTCGGCATTAATGCATGGATATTTTATCTGCGAGGAAATATATAAGAAAAAAAGACAAAACAAATGAAAATATTTCTAGTTAAAATGAGGAAAGAAAAAAATTGAACGTCTTTACTGTGTCTTGTTTAGAAATTAGGGAATCTTTTGGGGAATCTTTTAACTTTCATCATTTTCCGGTTTATTATTTTGAACCAGCTCCTTGAAACAACACACTAATTCTTCACTAACGACCTCACTAACATCTCCATTAGCATCACTACCTCCGCTAAATGCATCTCCACATGTACTACCTCAACTACAGACTCCAACCCTTATATTATTACCAACACCTCCACCATCAACACCGCCACCACCAAATCCGACATAGCAGCTGACACAAACACCACCACTATTACTTTCAAGTATGCTAACACAAATTTTCCTCTAACATCAATACATCAGATCAGTAATAACTACGCCTCCAGTGTCAGGAAACCCAATCATTACCAACACCTCAACTAATACGAACTCTTCAACAATTACCTAACCTCATCATCATGACGTCCCCAACAACCACCAATACCGCCAGAATTGCCAAAACCTCGATTATTAGGAAAACCTCTGCTATAAGTAACATCTCCAGTGATGCTACAATCACTGTAACCAACACTGCCACTCATACCAAACCCTTCAGTATCTGCGACGCCTACACTAACTCCAAACCCTCCACAATACCACTAATTCAACAAATACTTTCTAATTTCCTTCTCTCCAATTGATATTTGTTTCCAAATTCCATGGATAATCTTCTGCCATCCTAAGTTTTCGGTTCGACATACTGCAAAGGAGACCGTATTTGATGTGTATCTTGTACACAGTTCTTTCCCCTTGTATACCTGTCACATTATTGGTATTTTTCCAGCACTACAATCAATCAAATATTTTTACTAAAATTAATATTTTTATATTATAGAAAATCATGATAATGATTGTTTTTCGTTTGGAGACAATATCATTAATGTTGAAGGGAAAAGTCGATTATATCAACCTTAGTAAATTAATAGTTCTTTATTCAACCAACCCGGAAGGTATAAAATTCAAACCAGAAATTGTTGGTATTTGAAGTTATAATATAAAAAACCGGAATCCACAGCGTGAAGCATTTCAGTCGACGTTCTAAGGAATTTGTCAACCCAAAGCCGAAATAGTTTGTACGAAGTTACACAGAAATAGCAACTATTTTGAGGTTAGGTTTTCGTAATTTACACCATCCGCACTACTCGTTTCATGCTTTATGTTATCAACTCCAACAGGCTTTGTAAGTTGATCTTGAAGGGATTTGAAGTCAGAAAGCAGAGTCGGAAGAAATCCCTCCAAGCATTTTATTCGACCGTTTGTTGGCCGATAGAGCGGAAACCTCACAAACATCACAGCACATACTGTACAGTACACACACATGTACACAAACACACACACACACACACACAACTTCATTTATATTCCAGAAAGTTCCCATAAATATTAGAACCTAACATGTATTGAATCCTTCATTCACTCAATCTTTGTTGTTGCTTTTTTTGTGCAATACCACATATTTGAGTGAATGGGTGTGTAAGTGTTAGTTTGTGTATGTGTGTGTATCTGTGCATGTGTGTCTGAGTCGGTGTCATTGTATGTATGCATAAATATCGCAATATACCATATAATATATAATTAACACTGAAATATTACTAATATCGCTAATAATGATAATAATAATAATAATAATAATAATAACAACAACAACACAACGACAACAACAACAACAACAATAATAATAATAATAATGATAATAATAATATTAATAATAATAATAATAATAATAATAATAATAGTGGAAATGTTGTGGTTGTAAATGTAATAAAGAACCTTGAATTCTCATAAACAAAGAAATATTCTTCTAGACAAAGAAATGTCGTTCAGCGTTAAAGTGTATTTGAATTCATTGCTTGTTGCTTCCGAAAAACTTTATCTCAAACATGAAAATCTACTTAAAAGAACATATTTCAAAGAAAATATGTCTGCAACTCTACGCCTCGTGTAATTTAAGTAGGCTGTTTTCTATTAGTTAATAGATTAGAGTTTTTGTTATGTACAATTAGTAGGATTGTAGTTATTGTGTGGAAAAATAGATGAAAGAACGTTAGAATTGTTGTTTATTGTTTAATGGGACACGCAATGATTTTTGGTTTTAATGTTGACTGGTGAAATAGACACTGCGGTTGTTGACGTGTTAGATATTGACTGTAAAGATGGAATGGTTGCACAAAATCTGTCGTACATGCTGACAGGTTAGAGATAGATTGTCATACATATTGGTAAGTTAGGTTCTGGTTAACATACATTTTGAGAGGTTAGAGACAGAGTGTCAAACATGTTAACTGATTAGATATTGTCTATAAACATTGACATGTTAGTTACGAACTTCATGTTAACAAGATTGACGTAAATAATAAACTGACTGGTTAGACTCTGTCCTATATTTTATCTGATGAGACAAATTGACAGATGAGAAAACTACGAGTTAAAATGGACGTAAGATAACGACTAACCAATGCAATTCTACGAACTGTTTGATGTTCGCTATAATCATTAGAGTGGACGAGTGGGAATGCGGGTGTCGGGGGAGGTGTGAATGCGGGTGTCGGGGGAGGTGTGAATGCGGGTGTCGGGGAAGGTGTGAATTAGGTAAATATGTTTCAGTCATGGGGAGACGGACAAACATTTCGAGTTTAGTTAATATCTGGAATTAAGTTAGACATCCTGTGTCCATGATATTGTTGTTAATTAAATTCCAGGTCAACCGTGATCAAACACATCTAACATCAAAGGCTTCCCAGTCGTGGCCATCCTTTCTTTTTGCATACCCGCGACTAGGTTGAACAATGTTTCTGAGTCACTCAAAATTGATTTGAGGAGCATTTAGCTTTGTTACTTAGGAGTTTCAGTGGCCACAGAGTGTCCTTCGTAGGTTTTATGAGTGTATCTGGAAATGTGTGTCAAATGTATTAGCGATAAACACAGTGTAAGACTAATGTTATTTGAGAAACTCTAGTTTCAAGGGTGCGGTGTGCTGAGCTGGCGATCCATCACAGATTTGATCCTACAGTCCGTGACTTCGTTATGCTATAGAATCAATGAAACTAAAATAGTTCCATGGATTGCTTTAAAAAGAAAACGCTAATAATTTTAATCAATGAAATTAGATCGATCGGACGTGTAGAAATGTCTGTTGATGCTCTTTTGCTTCGGAAACTGAAAACCGAGTGTGTCTGATAAGAAGATTAGAGAGACGAGGCGAGAATATTTTGGTGGGTAGAATTACAACAAATTTATTGGATTTACTTTGATAACAGAAATATTTTCATGTTTCACCCCCTTCTTCTCTCCATTTCATTAATTAGAACAGCAGTCAGTAGAGTCAATAAGACGTTCCAGGAGCGATCGACAGGGTTGATGTTTCGAATTCTATAGACATATACACATAAACAGCACATCAATTGTTTAAGGTCACTCCTCTGTTTATGTGTACCCTATAATTGCTCAACAGACACCAAGTACTTCCCTGGTAATTTATTTTAATGAACCCAACTCAGCAGGACGAAATGCAATGTTGACATTGGCTGCTTTCGACCTAAGAAGGTAAAAAGAATCAACTAAATTCCAGAAGACATTTTATGCAAAATCCATCTTGCCAATTCCTCGACCTAGCGCTTGTTGTAATATTACTTCTACTGATCAATGATCTCTCTGTTTGCTAAAAAGTTACATGTTGGTAGTTGTTGATGTTGCTGTTTTAGTTTAACCCCAGATCAGACGTAATCTAAACCGATGATATAATGCATTCCAGCCACGACAAACCTGCTTTTATTTCCGAAGGCATCATTCGAAGTATTACTTTGTAATGTGGTATTTGATTTGGATGGGATTTAACTATCAACTGTAGCATGTACACCAACCATCTATATATTCCTCCGTTGGTCATAAAATCTCAGAAAGACGGTCGTGTGTCACGTTCATGCCATATTCTTCATTGTGTGTTGTCGACGGGAAAAAGACTCTGAATGAAACCGTACTCTGTCTAGGTTATTGCCTAAGGTTATTGCCTAAGCTTCGTCAAACTATTGGGGGCGAAAACATCAGAAAGTGAAATGACTGAAATAAGATTGAAACCTTTCTCGCTTGCGTGTCTTTGAAATGAGTACAATCCATGTTTTAAGCGGTAGTTTTATACCAAAGTGGGAGACTCGAAGTAGTATCTCAATCTGCTACAAATATCACAACCCACAGACCTAAAACCCGAAGAATACATTCAATGAGACCATCAAATGTATCTGTAAAATGTAGATTGGTCTTCTCTGAAACGCCTTTCATAAAAAAACAGGCTTGTTCAATCAGAGACGAGCGAGAAGTAAACAAACAATATGAAGAAATGTGAAGCTTTAAAACATATTTACGGAAGCGATAGGTTAGTCGTAGGGCGTTGTAAAGCAGATCAATAGAATTTGATAATGTATAGGTTACAGGGGTGAAACAACTTCAGCTGGGTTGCAGCATAGACGTTATATATAGACATTAAGGTTAAAATAGAGGAACTGATTGCAGTATGGAAGAAACAAAGATCGTTAACTTCACTTAAACATTTATTGTTTAAGTCCAAATTTTCGTGATTCGAAACTGCGACCTGGTCACTGACAACACACATATACTCAGGATTGTTTGTACACATAACAGTAAGAGAACTCATTATATAGGGTTAGGGTTATATAGGGCGTAGTGGTTGTCCTATTCTATATAGGGTGTAGTGGTTGTCCTATTCTATTATAGCTGAGGAGTTAACATCAGAGAATCAAGGAACATGAGTTACTGGCAAACATCTCTGCTACGTTGAGGTACATGATGTAGATTCTCAGCCAGATAAACTTGAGATCTATCTATCTATCTGTCTGTATGTCTGTCTGTCCGTCCGTCCGTCCGTCTGCCTGTCTGTTTGTCCATCTATCTCTACCTATCTGTCCCTTTGTCAGTTTAAGAGTTGTATGAAAATGTATATATTTGTGTATCTGTATGTATATAATCTTATTAATGTGTGTGCATTTACTTATGCGTACAAACTGTATGTACACATATTTTCATATATGTAGACCCCACCGTTTCACATACATACATACATACATACATACATATATATATATATATATATATATATAATATATATATATATATATATATATATACACAGATATATACATATATGTACATGCGTATAGATATATACATATATATACACGCACATATATAATATTGGGTTCTATAATATTGTAGCGTAAACAATTCTATTGAGATTCAGAATAAAATAACGATTCAAAAAATAATTCCGTGGAGAGATAGTTTTTTAAAAATGTTAACAAAATATAGGAAAATGAAATCAAAGAGAAAACCGTGATGAGTTCTTTGTTTTTTTTTGGGGGGGGGGTTCTTTTTTTTTATTCTGATATGAGCAACTTTCTTCCTTTTGCTTTAAAGAAACACTTTCAGAACAATGGTTCTTTTCCCAGCCAAACAAAAAAAGGTGTTTTTACTTTCAAACAATATTTCTTTTTACTTGAAAAATTACTTTTGAACAATTTTTGTATTCAATCTTCCTGTTTGGTAGGTTTAGGGCAGAACACAGAACTAAATGGTTTTAGTTTCTGGTTTTGTTAGTTTACTTTCTCATTTCAATTCCTACAACGAAAATCTCCATCTTTATTCTTCCTAGTTCTGCAAGACAAGGATCAACCAAGTACTCACTATATCGAATTGACTCATTTCCTCTGAAAGCCTTTGATATTTTAACGCTTCCGCTCGGTCTGTGTCTGTCCCCTTCACCTAGTCATTATTAATTTTCTCTCCTCACCTCACACCTTAACCCCTTCTTTTTCAGCCACTAACTTCTGTCGCCCTCTACCGTCTACCTGCTTCACACGTCATATGCGTAGACGGCCTCTCCTTCTTCCTCCCTCTTTCCCCCTCTCTCTCATACACTCTTTCCTCCTGTCAGCTTGTTGCCTCAACGACTGCTAAACCGTCTTTCTCTTACCTTTGACATTAACCATATTTTTCTCCCACTAGTTTTCTCTATCTCTCTCTCTCTCTCTCTCACACACACACACACACACACAACTCTTCAACTTTTCTTCTTCACACTGTATTTTATAAACCTTTCTATCCCTCTCCTCTCCTATGTATTCCTGCCTTTTTCTCATTTAACTTAGTCAATCCCTCTTTTCACTTCCGCCATCCACACCAAGAACCTTCTATCGAAGGAACTTACTTCGAACCCACTAATTATTTTACCCTGGACAATAAATACGTTGACGACTTTGAATGCTTTTTCTGCTATTGCTGTAGAACAGTTCCAGTAATTCACTGACACAGTTTTGTGCACGTGACAGTCCAGAGCTCACGTGAGTTGAAGCATTCAAAAGGACTTTGTCGTTGTAAAAGAAAAATGTCACCAGTCACAGATAACACCAGCATTTACGTAGTTTTCTAATATTTTCGGAAAGATATCGTGAATTTGTAAAACTCCGAGAAGCAATAGACTGAATAACATTTTGCCAAATTAAAAATGAGGAACACATTTCATAATGTATACCTCGTTAAATAAGACGTGGTGGCCTGCTTTGGACTAAAATAACTACAACTTATTCAATATGGTTGCTGTGGTTGTTTAGCTACTGGTTAGCTCTGATGAAGCAGACCTATGCACAAGACATCGCTGTTCCATGTTTTCTGTAGGATGTTGCATATCTTCATTGCCTTATCCAAAAACCTCTTCCAGTTTCAAGACAGTAGAAACATTAACCAAATCTTCCTCATATTACATAGTTCTAATTCAAACAGCAGGTTTCGTAGCAGTCTTAATGCCTTACCATATTTTCTATTAATTTTGTTCAACCCATGATTCAGCCATTAAAATAAAACATGTACCCGTTGTTGTCGTTGTCGTTGCTGTTGTTGATGATGATGATGATTGTATTTAGCCTTAGACCAATACTCGTAGCGTTGTTTAAAAATACTCTCACCAAGTTATTTTGCTTCGTACATGAAGACAGGCTGTGACTTGAAAGTTATTTGACTGGTGCTTTTCATAATATGGACTGGCTGCTGTAAAGACTATCCCATCTCTTTTTAGTTAAATCTAGGACTATATTATTAAATATTGCAGTTACTACGCTGTCTATCAGTACCAGTAATATACTAAAACACCCATTGTATCAATTATATTCCAACTCACCCACCACGACCGCCATCACTATACAATTGTTGGCGGTCATTTAAAAAACAGGGACGGATGTTAATGTGGACGCCATCGTAAATATCTTTGGTAATGTTGCTGGTTGATGTTGTTCTTGTTGTTATCGTTGTTTGTGCCATTATTGTTGATGTTGCTGTGATTGTTGTTTCTGTTTATTTTTTATTCTACACGTACAATTTTACTGTCGTTACTGTTTTTAATATTTACTTTTGTGGTTACTTTATCATCATCATCATCATCATTACTATTATCATTATTATTATTATTATTATTATTATTATTATTATTATTATTATTATTGTTATTATTATCATCATCATCATTATCACCATTATCATCCTTATCGTCATCGCCGTTATCATTATTAATATTATTTCCATTAATATTATTTCCATTAATAATATTATTATTATTATTATTATTATTATTATTATTATTATTATTATTATTATTATTATTCAGAAAATAGCAAGAATAGAAGATTCATAAGAAATAAAAAAATTTTAGAAAATAATTTCCTGGAAACTTTAAGGTGTATATATATATATATATATATAATATATATATATACATACATACATACATACATACATACATACATATATATGTGCATACATACATATATATATATATTATATATATATATATATATATATATATATATATATATATATATATATATACATGTACATTACACACACACACACACATATATATATATTGAGAGAGAGTAAGTGAAACAAGTCTTTGTACTCTATTAAAATCTTCGAACTCTATTATTAAGCCTAATTTCCACTAAGAAAGTCTCTACTTGTTTTGATTAAATTAAAGTTTGTCTTATTTAGAGATGTCTATTATTTTATTCTTTTTCGATTTTTTTTCTAGCTTCGTCTTTTTCTGTAATAATTTTTATTCACGTTATAAATATATTTTTCCCAGACACAATTTACAGGGGAATATATATATCAAAATCTGTCTGGAGAAGAGACCAATAATATTTATGAAGAATGTTGCGTTTGATTCTACCATTTCGTGTGTTATTTGCGATTGCATTGGTGAAACGGCCAAAACACATGGCACTCTCCGCTAATTTCCGTCTGGTTTAGCATTTCTATTTGTAACCTTCACGGGAGCAGATTGAATGAGGAGAGTCTTACATTACCTTCTGTTCTCCTGTCAATCAATATATTGAGAGGTTAATGTGTGAGTGAGAGACTTTACTATACATATATATATATATATATATATATATACACACACACACACACACACACACACACACACACACACACACACATATGTACATACATACACTAGCAATGCATCCCGGCGTTGCCCGGGTATTATGACCTACAGCGACATTGTATTATTTGTTTCTTATGGGCAGAATCGGCACAAGAGGAGTGTGAAGCAAAAACTCTTCGTATAAACATGTATTTTTGTAATTTTGTGATGACTAATTCTGAAATTTTTGACACCAGAAACATGTAGAATGGTAGCTTAGATTAGAGCGAAATCCTAACATTATCCCACCCCCCAAATTACCTAGACTTACAGAAGTAAAAACTGGAGGACGTGTGAGGACGTAGAGTCATCCGTATTGTAGAAAATAAGGTAGATGGAAAGAGAGATGCTTCATTATGAAACGTACCATCTCAGTGATGTTTGGGCAGACTGCACACTTTCAGCATGTGAAGTGAAGCCGACAATGCTCCTGGGTAAACAATGTTTTGCGGAAGTCCAGTGTTGGTAGAATAAATATACAAGTCATCTGCACTGCTAACTCGAGAGCACGTGACATATAGTTGTCCATAGGAAAAAAAGTAGGGTACTTGTAAATTGAGACCCACAATTTTGACCCTAGGCTTTGTTGTCATAGCCAAGCACAATCGCACTGGAAACTGGAGGCGCTTGAATTGAAATGGCATATTTGAGGGAATAAGGGGCATGCGTGTCATGTATGCGATCTCTCCTTGATGGCAGCTGGCAATAATGGTGGCTTCTAGGACATCACTTGTCATTGTAGTTACAGTCAATCTTGTACTATTGCTTGGTCGTGGTGGGTCCAAATTCATCAAAAGCATGACAGGTGCACCTTTCTTTAGTGGAAGACCTATGGGTTGTATAGAGATGAAAAATTCAACTGGATACCTAACATGTCTTTCATCTTCTCCTATAGAAACTTGTTTTCTGTCTTCGTTTCTTCCTCATCTCTCGCTGTCTTTTTTTCTCATTCTGTGTTTCTCTCGCTCATTCCATAAAAAAAAATATTTGTTTATGCTTTGAAGAGAGCAGAAATTTAAAGAAAAGTGAAGGCGAAAAGGGAGGGAGCCGAAATTGAAGAAGATGAGGAATGAAAGATGTATGTATATGTATATGAAATGGACGTGTGCGTGTGTGTGCATGCGTGTGTGCGAGAGAAAGAGAGAGGCAGAGTGAATGAATGAAGGTGTGTGCCTTGATGATGGATGTCTTTTAAGGTACACATTCATATAGAAAATGTGGGGCCTTGGTAGTCGTCGTCGTCGTCGACGTATGAAATGTTTAGGATAGTTGACTTATGGGAAAGATTATAATGCAAATATGTGAATGAAAACAAAGTTTAGTTGGTAGTTTAGTTTAGTTGAATCTTTTGATATCTCATACGTCAAAATCGTTAACTCGGTTCTGGACTGCATAGGGAACACACACACATACAAACTATCTCATATATATCTCTCTATATATAAACGGCAGTTTGTCTGTCTGTGTGTCTGTGTGTCTGTCAGGTTGTACCCTCACCCTGACCACGACTTTGAACCGATTCTGATGAAACTTGACACACACATAGCCCAATGTCATAATTCAAAACTAACGCAGCGAAAATTTTGAAAAGTTCCCCCAGTTCTGAAAAAAAATCGATAAATTCGACATGGGTCGAGAATCTAAGCTTTTTATATGCAACACATTTTCTACAGACTGTCTAGGGTACGCAACTCGACCTTTTTAACTCTCGGAACACGTGGGGTAAGTATCCCAAAATGTATAAAAATGTACAAAAACGGCAAAAAAAGCGGGCAGCAATGTGAGTGACAACAACGAAAAAGTCAAAAGTGACCAAGCTGAACAAACGAATGGAAAAGGTTTTTTGATGCACACGACAAAAGCGGTTTATA